>NC_083461.1:3730570-4030570 GCF_030014155.1 Tachysurus vachellii
AACCAAACAGGAAGGAAGAGAAGTAGGGCGCAGCAGAGAAGAATGCGGTGAGGGCCTACAGATGTAAGGCGTGGCCACAGAAGGGCTGAAACACACACGTCTAATCTAAATGGAACAGAACAAGTCCGGGCACTTAACTGCATGATCCCCTCGGCCAGTTCGGGCACGCTTTCTTCTGACTCTGGATCCATCCTGCGCTTGTTCTGTGTGTTTGTGTGTGTTTGTTGTATGTGTCTGTGTGTTCGTCTGGCCTGGTTAAGCTTGCGTTTATCCGGTAACTGGACCCGGAGGAATAAAACCCGAGGACGCCCCATGGCGAGGAGAGTCGGGTTGCCTGACAGAGCTACGCTCCGACCTGATCGCTCCTGCGCCTACGTCTTCGACTCTTCAATCGTTCTATTCATCCAGCCGTGTTTTCAGGTGTAGGGTTTGAGCGACTGAGCGATCGAGAGATGATTATCCAGAACAAAAGACAGCCGAGTTGACGTTGGAGAAATGAGAAATTAAATATGTCTGTGTCTGTGCGGTGAAAGGAAAGAAAGATGAGGAGATTGACAGGGGTCAACAGCGCCATGTCTGAGACACCTGAGGCAAGACCTGAACACATG
Organism: Tachysurus vachellii; assembly: GCF_030014155.1. Lineage (NCBI taxonomy): Eukaryota > Metazoa > Chordata > Actinopteri > Siluriformes > Bagridae > Tachysurus > Tachysurus vachellii. Next base: position 3,731,179 of record NC_083461.1, read on the forward strand.
GAGCTAATCAGAGAGGGAAATATGATCGGCATAATAAAACAATAACCGCCCCAGGGGAGGGCGGAGAAGCCTGATACCCTGTCACTGATGCTATGAAAGTTGCAACCCTGCAATAATGATCTTGACATGAAAAACAAGCATCAAAACATTTTCTGTCAGATTTACATAAAGTTTTAGTGATTTGTCTTTAAAAAGAGTTCAGACACACAAACGATCATCTCTGACTTTCTGTAAATGTTTCTGAACAAGTTGAGGATTTGTCGCTTACCTCGTTGTAGTATCACTGAGGACTTTTTCTCAATCTGAAGAAAAACAGACGAAGAGATTTGGCAGAGGAGGAGAAGCCTTTAAGCATTCGACACTTCCTGTTCAGACTCGGAGTCATAGATCAGTGCAGCACACCCACCTAAAACCAAGAGTAGGGTTGGTAAAGAACAAAAAACTGTGAAGGAAAGAAGGAGAAGGGTGGGTTTTAGACAAATCTTTACTGTTTCCATTGCATACATGTTCACTTTGTTGTTTTTGCTGTGATCGAGAATTACAGGATTTCATGCATTAGTTAGGCACATTATGGAAAAATGTGAGAAAACATTTTCTGAAAAGAAATGTAGGAAGTTACGTAAATGTCTGTTTCATCAGGAAAAAAAATCAGAACCCATTCTACTGTGAATGTCACGTCTGTGTGTCTCATATCAGGACATTAACACACACCACAGTCAGACATGATGTTCACTCCCCTGACTGAAGCTTCACATACAGCTCACATGTTTTAGTTTCATAATGGCATGAGGAAATGGGGAAAAGTGTGTGAAATGTAAATGAATCATGTAGGAGAACTGAAAAATAAGTGAATCATATGAAAGTGAATCGCCTATAAACATGAATGAACCATGTTGAAGTGAATGAATCGTATGGAAGACACATATGTGAGAATGAATGAATCGTTTGAAAGAAACATATGTGAGAATGAATGAATCAGTTTGAAAGAATCTCGTGAGACTCAATGAATCATGTGAAAGAATCACGTGAGAATGAATGCATCAAATAAATAAGGAAAAAGTTTCTTAATATTAGTTCAATCCTCATAAACCATCTTTTTTTACCTCGGTTCTGACCCCAGAATAACACTAGAATGTTGACACTGATTACCTGGCTCAGGTCTGACATTAAATTGTGCATGATATTAAAAATATCCAGATAAACAAACAAACCTCAGAGTAGCGAGTCGTTTGTGTCGTCAACGTCGTTTTGAACGAATCGACTCATTGATTCGGCTCAGGGAGCCGAATTCACTAATCTGAAAAGGCTCTTTTGTTTTTCTTTCTTTCTTTGACCGTAAACAAGTCAGGTAGTTCATATAATGAAGCTCTTGCTTAAAATCTTTAAAAACACTATTTTTCACATTAAACTAAAGTGATTCTTTTAGCTTCTTTAGATTCATTAGGTCAGATCAGTACTTTTAGATCAGATCAGCACTAGATCAGATCAGTACTTTTCAATCAGATCAGTACTTTTATATCAGATTGGTACTTTTCAATCAGATCAGTACTTTTATATCAGATTGGTACTTTTCAATCAGATCAGTACTTTTAGATCAGATCAGTACTTTTCAATCAGATCAGCACTTTTCAATCCAAAGATATTTACAAACCATCTCTCAATCTTTCATCAAACGATTTCAGGTTTCAAAACAATTAAAATGAACATTTAAATGACTCAGAGGTTTAAGATATATGACCAGGGTGTATTTCTAGTATGATGTATTTCATGTTGATTTGTAGCCAGTATAAACAACTGTTTGTGTGTTGATGCAACATGGAATCACCAGGCAGTCTGTATAATGTTTATGCATCATAATACGTAATATTTCTTATCTCTCTTCTAAGTACCGTCATGCATGAACACGAAAAGTGCATCCTGAACCCGAGAGGGTCAATGGCCATAATCCTTTACCTTGATTTCAGTTCCACTAGAGTGACAGCTCACATTATGACAAAACTTTACATTAGAATAGATTCAACGTTGTTATTGTGCAAAGTACAAAGTACAAAGCCAATGACATGCAGTTGGCATCTAACCAGAAGTACATAGTGGTATATTTGCAATACATTATGAGTAGATATACAGCTATGGGGTGTACAGTTGTAAAGACAAAGACATTTTAAATATATATATATTATAATATATATATATGCTGAACAGGATATACAGTGGATTCAGAAAGTATTCATATCCCCTTCACTTTTTCGTTGCAGCCTGATAACTATTGGTCAAATTCATTTTCTCTCATTAATCTACACTCAGTACCCCATAATGACAAAATTAAAACAAAAATTCTTGAAATTTAGCTCAGATGCCTCTAATTCCTCTTGATCATTGCACACCTTGATTCGAGTCCACCTGTGGTAAATTAAATCGATTAGACATGATTTGGAAAAGCACCCACCTCCCAACAGACAATGCATATCAGAGCAAAAACTGAGCCCTGAGATCACCGAGGAACGGCCTACAGAGCTCAGAGACGGGATTGTTGCAACACAGATTTGGGATCGGCTACAAAAAATATCCGCTGCACAGAAGATTCCCAAGAGCATAGCTGCCCTCGTAATTCTCAAACGGAAGGCATTCGGCACAACCGGGAACCTTCTGTGCTGAGAACCAGACGGTTCCTCTGACGGAGGTCCAGACATCCTGTGTGGAGATGGGACAAAGTTCCAGAAGGACAACCCTCACTCCAGCCCTCCACCGATCTGGGTTGGCAGTGGCGTTAGACGGCTGTTTTTTTTTCTTTTGAATAAATTTAGATTTTTCACAGTGTTATGGAGTAGTGAGTGTAGATTAAGGAGTAAAAAATGAATTTAAACAGTACCATCAGGCTGCAACAAAACTGAACAGTGAAGGGGGTCTGAATCTACTGTATACGTGTGGATATACTGGACTACTGTAATTCTCTGTATGTTGGGATTGATAAAAAAGCTCTAGCACATACAAAACATACAAAACGCTGCGGCCAGAATGATTAATTCAGCAAAGAAAACGGACCACGTTACACCTTTATTGAGATCCTTGAATTGGCTGCCAGTCCAGTATAGAGTTCACTACAAGATTAGTGTCTGGTTTTTAAAGTACTACATAATTTGGTGCCACCACAACTTTCTGATTTGTTGTCGGTATACACCCCGTCCAGGTCGTTGAGATCAGAGAACCAAAATCTCCTTGTGACTGTGAGAACAAATTATAAATGTAAAGGTGACCGAGCATTCTCACATGTTGGTCCTTTACTGTGGAAGGACCTTCCGCATTTCGTCAGATCGCCAAAGTCGCTGGTTGTGTTTAAGGACTTGTTAAAAACTCATTTATTAGATGTAGCATGGGGGCAGTCTGAGGTGACTTGGCCTTTGTTGGTTTTGCTAGTGATAGGGTAGCTTTCTTTTGTTTTAATGTATGCGTGTTTTTTTTTTTAAACTTATACTGTATTGTTGGTTGTATGTAACTTAAGTGCTTTATACGACTGCTTGTGAAGCACCTTGGGCAACATCTGTTGTATAATGTGTGCTATATAAAAAAAAATTATATATACACACAAATATTGTGAGTAATTAGATAAATCAGTAACCTTTTCTGATAAGATTAGCAAATTAATATATATAAACAGCACTCATTTATAGGCAAACATTTTATTGTTTTATCAAGTCAAAAACAAAGATACAGAGAATTAGACAAGTCCTCTTCTATACAGTGGCAATTTAAGTTTAAATCTTACTTTATTACCCCTTTTGAAACCCAGTTCAACTGAAGGAAACCCTGTCATAACACACACACACACACTCTCTCACTCATCCATTCACTTCTACTAGGATCCTGGGTACACAGGTGACTGGAAATTTAAGAAAACATCGTTGAAGGCAATCTAGGGCAGAGAGTCTGACGAGCTGACGAACCTGCTCCAAGGCTTTATACAGCAAACGCTCGCACAAAGCCACCATGGCTGACATTTAAAGAGCAAGACAAACGTCGCTCATGTCAGGATTGAACCCTGGTTCCACCTGTTTATACACAACATTCTGCATATAGGTTTCCAGTATGGTACAGTATTTATTTTCAACCCTTTTAAGGGGGAGAAAATACTTTATATAAAAAAAAAAAACCAAAACAAAAAAAAAAAAAAACCAAAACACTGATTACTGGGTAGGAGGAGGGTGTTTGAGATGAACAGCACAACTGCTTGCGAATCAGCTAGTAAAGTCGTTTTTAAATGGGTTTCTGCACCCAGCTTTCCGCAAAAGAACAAAACACTGTTCAAAATTGACTACAGCGACCCCTGCTGTTTACAGAAAAACTGCGAGAACGTTAAAATCCAAACGCATACCCAAAAACTCTAAACAGCTCTATGAAAGAAAAAAAACAAAACAAAAAAAACAGAAAAACGATTAAATTCCACCTCAGTAACTTACGGGGAATCTTATTTTAAATAACATTAACTAAAAAGTAAGGGGGGGGGGGATTTATACAAACTCTGACAGGGACGGATGAGGTTTTATTGTAAAGAATTTGAGTAAAAGTACGTCGCAAAAAGAAACTAGCTCCAAGCAAAACTGACATAAATACAACCAAATTCCTCACCTTCCTCCTCCTATAACACTCTAAAATCAATAATAGGGAAAAAAAAAAAAATTATGTTACCAGAAAAATTCACATTTCTCTACAGACAGAGGGAAGCTATTGCTGGCTGTAACTCTTTGTGGTTATGTGAAGATTGAACAGGACGCTGGTGGAAGAAACTAGAAAGAAAAAAAAAATAATAATAATATAGGACGACGGTAGATAAGCCACGAACATGGCCGTCCACTACTACAACCCTTTCTTCTACACAGATGACCAGCACGAGTCCATCTGGTTAGATTAGACGAGTTTGAATCATAACCGATGAATATTCATTTTAGCAGATAATCAAACTCAAATCTGGCCATTAAAACATTTATGAATTAGAGTTTCAATTCTTTCTTTGCATGGAGCATATTTACAAAGCATGGGGAAAAGAAAAAAAACAAAAACAATGTTAGATATGTTTCAGTAAAATATTTTCTGTGCACCACACTTTAGTCGACTTTTTTTTTTTTTTTTTTTTTAAGATCCAGTTCTATCTGCAGTAGATATGATCCACTATTTACTTTATAAAGGCTTTTGGCAAATTAAGCTTTCAGCTTTCCGTAACTTTCAACACTGTATTAGAGACGTCTATTTTACGAGGGGTGGGTTTTATATTTATATTTCTAAATAAAACCCCTTCAGAATCCAACCGAACGAAGCTGAAAGGCAGTCGGTTCTCGACAGTTCTCTCGTCTATGACAATATCATAGTAAACAGAGCCGTATTTGCAGAAGTGACGTGAGGAGGGTCCAAAAGATTTCAGAACCTTTTTTTTTTTTTTTTTTTTTTTAAATACAGGTAGGACCCCAAGTTTTGTAGTTTCCTGTCGTCCAAATCAAACATGGCGAAGTCCACCCACGATAGTGACCCACGCTGATGCTGAGTTTTTAAGAAGGAACTCGAAGGAAGAGACAGCATCGTGAGGGCGAGTCTAAACCAGGGGTCCACCGCTTCAGTTGTTTTCCTCGTCGCTGTCATCGGGGCTGATGGCTGGACTGTAGGTGGGAGACGTCGGACTGTACCCCGGCGAAGTGGGGCTGTATGTCGAACCTTTGGGACTAGTAGGAGAGTATGTCGGTGAAGTTGGTGAGTATTTTGGAGACGTTGGGGAGTACGTAGGAGAAGTGGGAGAGTACTTGGGGCTGGTCGGGGTGTAGGTAGGAGACGTTGGGGAGTACGTCGGAGAAGTAGGGCTGTATTTGGGCGTAGTGGGAGAATAAGTTGGAGATGTGGGGCTGTATTTGGGAGACGTGGGCGAGTACTTTGGCGAAGTGGGAGAGTATTTGGGTGACGTCGGGGTGTATTCCGGAGAGCTGGGGCTGTATGATGGAGAGGTGGGGGTGTATTTGGGAGAGGTGGGGGAGTAAGACGGGGAGCTCGGGCTGTACGAGGGCGAGCTCGGGGTGTACGTAGGAGACTGGGGTGTGTAACGTGGGCTGGATGGAGAGTAAGATGGAGAGGTAGGGGAGTAAGACGGAGACGTTGGAGAATAATTGGGGCTTGTGGGTGTGTAATTCGGAGACGTGGGCGAATACGAAGGTGAGGTGGGGCTGTAAGATGGAGAGGTGGGTGAGTAGCTGGGTGAAGTGGGCGTGTAATTGGGTGAGGTCGGGCTGTAACTGGGAGACGTCGGGGAATAGGAGGGTGATGTCGGGGAATACGAAGGAGAGGTCGGCGAGTACGAGGGGGAAGTCGGAGAGTACGAGGGGGAGGTGGGCGAGTACGAGGGGGAGGTGGGCGAATAGCTGGGAGACGTCGGAGAATAAGAAGGCGAAGTCGGAGAGTACGAAGGAGACGTCGGAGAGTACGACGGAGAAGTGGGGGAATAAGAAGGAGACGTCGGAGAGTAAGAGGGTGATGTGGGTGAATAGCTTGGTGAGGTTGGGGAGTAAGATGGAGATGTGGGAGAGTAAGATGGAGACGTTGGGGAATAAGATGGAGACGTTGGGCTGTAGTTAGGGCTGGTGGGAGAGTAGGAAGGAGAAGTGGGAGAATACGACGGGGACGTGGGGGAATAGCCAGGACTCTGTGGGGTGTAGCCTCCAGGGGAGCGCGGCTCATACGCTGGAGACGTAGGAGAATAATTTGGAGACATGGCGCCACCTGGAGGAGAGAAAGAGCAGGAACAAGGTTAATTTCTCTTTCAGACTTCATGACAGAACATTTAGAATATGTAAGCCTGTCAAACTTAGCCAACCTGGAGAGGGAATGTAAGGACTGGCTGGACCAGGAGATCCAGGGGAGCCGGGTGTAGGAGACCACGCAGGCGAGTAACCTGGAGAGAAACCGCTGGCGTCGGAGGCGGCACTTGGTGAAAAACCTGCACCTCCAGGAGTCATTCCACTTCCTGTATGGAGAATGAGAGCATTGAAAGCAAGAGTTGTGAGAGGAAATAAACGTAGGAGACAAGAGAATGGGATAAAAAGCTAGAGGCTGTACTCACCCACGCTGGGAGACCATGACCCATAAGCCGGGGTGGCCCCCGTGTTCCAGGGCGTCATGGCCGGAGACATGCCACTCATAGGGCTGGGGGCAGAACCAAAGAACATTCCGGTTGCTGGAGGGGGGGAGGGGAGGGAGAGAAATGAAATGACTTTGTTTGAAGTTAAATAATTTTTGCAAATATTCTGAACACAAACAAAACACGGCACTTACGTCCAGCCACGCTGATACCAGGGATGTTGGTGGGAATCTCCATGCCATATTTGCATTTCTCAGCATCCAGCAGCAGGTCGAAGCAGCCGGTGCCTGCAGGAGCCAGCTGCCCGAGCATGATGTTTTCAGACACGCCCTTCATGGGATCGCATTCTCCGTGGGACGACGCCTCCATCAAGACGTCCACCTGCACACGGGTTGAGGACAAACCGGTAAGGTGAATTCATACATTAAACAGGCAACAAGAGGATTCTTCCTGCACGATTTTGTCTCTATTCGGAATCATAATCTAATCATAACGTCAAATTTCACGTTGCAGTGAAATTACACCAACACAAGACGTGCAAAAAATATTAAACGCAATAAGAAATTAATTTGTTTGCTCCTTGTTCTTACCGTCTCTTCAAAAGAGCACTTCATGAGCGGCCCGGTGTCCTGTCTGTTGATGCCGTGGCGGGTGATGGCCATCAGGTGACCTCTGCAGGTCATGGTGTCGCACAGGAGGGCGAGGTGGCGGTAGTTCACGTAGGAACCGTCGAAGGAGATGACGTGGTACAACTCTCTCTCCAGAGCCTTGCGTACCGCCTCGATACCGAGCACCTACAGTACAAAGGGACGGAAAGATACGCCGGGCTAAATATGGCTGCAGGAGTCAGAGCTTAATAATTCATCTCCTTTAACTACACATCTGGAGGCTTTCCTAAATTTAGAATCTTACAGTGAAGATCTCCACGATATCGTTAGAGGTGGTCCTGACTGGGTCCACGTCCTTCTCGCTGAGGACCCTCATGAGACTGACGCCGTCCGTCTCCAGAATCCATTCCTGTAGAGCTTTAAACTCTCCCTCCTCTGTGATTATGGTCTTCTTCTTGTTCTCAGTTTGAGGAAGATGCATGTACACCTGCAGCAGAGGAAGCCGACCATGAGTACGGCGTAAACGCACCCGGACACGCGAAGGACGACTTTTTATATTTAAAAATACACAACAACGGCATCCTTTATTGTAATCGCGCGACTCGTCGCACCTTGCTGATTTGTTCGATGCCCTGTAAGGTCATGTCCGTTAGCATGTTGGACTCGATGCACCGCAGGAACACGTCGTCGTCCATCTTATCCACCACCTCCTCGTCCTAACGGGAACGGGAACCGGTTCAGTTGAGTGTTTTATTCTAATTTAAATAAAATTAATGTAATTATTCTCTAATCTCACCTCCTGGAACTTGTTCTCGTCGCTGTTCATGATTCGGATTCGCAGCACCAGCTTCTCGGCGTTATCGTCATTGAAGATGCAGTTTAGATCGTCACCAAAACCTGGCAGATAGAAACACTTTTTTTACTAATAGTTATTACCATTAACGCTCATTACTTTGCTGTGAATTTGACCCTTAAAAAAAAAAAAAACCCACCACCCTCTTTCCTTTTTGTTTATAATAATAATAATAAAGCTTGGTTTGGAATGAAGGGGATTAGAGTCTTATCACACCTGCGTTAATCTTCTCGGCGATCTGCTCCATGGAGAGCTTGCGGTCCGTCATGTGCTTGCGGTCCAGCTCGATGCGGAGGAGCCATGGAGAGATGCGAGTCACGTCGAAGTCGGGCATCTCGTAGTAAACGTTCACCCACTCCTGATCCTCTGACACCACCGTGCTCTGAGGGTTGGGGTCGTAGTAGATAGCCGTGTTGGCCGTGACCTTACGGAGGGTCGTGTGCTCCAGGCGACACAGGATGTCTTTGGCGCGCTCTGCGTCGCGGGCCGCCTGGCCCAGCAGGAACACTGTCAGGGACGGAGTCTTGGGACGTTTGGAGATGTTGATCAGCTCCTTGAGTCGAGGCACACCCAGGGTGACGTTCTTGGCCGACACGCCAGCGTAATGGAAGGTGTTCAGGGTCATCTGAGTGGCAGGTTCACCCAGAGACTGAGCAGCCAGAGCACCCACCATCTCACCCGGGTGAACCTAAAACATTGATCACAATTCAAACCTAAGCACCCCAAGGTTCAGACTCCTGACACTTTACACCTCAGGATTTAGATTTTACTCACGATCGACTGGTTGAACTTGGTCTCGATCTCTCCGAGGAGCCACTCGAAGGCCTCAGAGCTGAGACGAAACTCTTCGGTCATGCGTTTGGAGCAGAGGGTGGAGCGGAGATGGATGTTAAACAGCAGCGTGGCGTTCTGCTGGGCCTGCTTGCTTAGCGGATCGTCGCCGTTCACGATCACCAGCTTCTTACTCAGTTCTTGCACACCTACATGAGAGGGGATAAAACATTAGGATTCAATGAAGCCACTATGTAAAACACTATGTAGATTAAAAGCAATAAAAGTCCATGTCTGTGAACTCGACCACAGAGCCACTCATGGCATGAATAACAAGTTTACACACCCTCCACCACTCTTAAAGGGTTGAGATCCGTCGGAGTTCTCGGGTTGATGCGGAAAATCTTTTGTGCGTTCCAGATCATTCGAGCCAGATTGCACGGCAGCACCACCTACAGTAAAGAAGAAGTTACAACACGATCAGACAAGCTGACTTATAGAGCATAGTCATGGGTAACGATTACAGAGATCATCATGATGCTTGGAACGGTCATCAAAGTCTGGGATTCGTTTTTCCTGTCAACAAAACTGACTGATAAACATGGATGCATTTCAGAGGGTAAGACACATTATACGTTTCCATATCAGGTGTAATTCTTTTTTTTTTATTGTGGTATTAAGTGAATAAACACTTGGATGTTCATGAGCACAAACAAACCTTGCTGTCTCCAGTGGGAAAAATAGCTCTCAAGATCTCTCGGTCCTCCTTCATTTTGTCGAACTCCTTCTCCAGAGCGCTCTGGACGTGCGCGTTGGTCATCACGTCCTTCAACACGTCCTCCTGCAGCGTGCGCCGCAGTGCTCGCTCGTTCGTGTACTCGAACTTGAACCTGGTGGATTAAAACCGGGAAAGGTGGTCAGCGGTTTGGACGTTTTTACTCGAGGCTGATCATGAGGATCGTTAGCATAGTGACTCACTTCTTCTCGAAAGCTTTGTGGGACGGTTTAAGCGTAGCCATGTTCTGAAACTCCACGGCCTCTCCGGCCAAGCCGTCCTCTCCGTATCTCAGCTGTACCACCTGATTAATGGAGTTCCTCACCGTGGCGTCGTACTTCACCATAACAGACTCCATAGACTTGATCAGACGACGCTGGATATAACCTGAGTAACGCAAAAACACGACAAGGAACGTTATGAACGCCATGGATCGAATAAACGGTCTTTAGTTAAACGTGGTCCTGCGGACGCTCTCGTCGTCTAACCTGTCTCGGCCGTTTTCACAGCCGTATCGATCAAACCCTCTCTGCCTCCCATGGCGTGGAAGAAGAACTCCGTAGGCGTCAGACCGGCAAGGTACGAGTTTTCCACGAACCCTCTGCTCTCGGGACCGTAGTCGTCCTTAATAAAGTGAGGAAGAGTCCGGTGCTTGAAGCCGAACGGGATTCGCTTACCCTCAACGTTCTGCTGGCCCACCACAGCGATAACCTAGAGATAAATAAGAAGCAAAAACGTACAGCTTGGAAATTTAACTCGGAACACGTGAAGTCAAGAATCGGATTTTTAAACAAGACGATTTTGATTAAGTCACTTTTACGCTCGTAACTTAAAGTCTCACCTGTGAGATATTAATTTTGGAGCCCTTGGATCCAGCCACCACCATGGATTTGAAGTTGTTGTACTCGGACAGCGACTTCTGGGCAGAAGATCCGGTCTTGTCTCGAGCGTCGTTCAGGATACGGTTGACCTGGTTTTCGAAGGTCTGTCTCAGAGTGTTACCCGGAGTGGGCTCCAGTTCGTTGTTGTGAGCTTTCTCGATGACCTGGAAAGTGTCGTATGCGAGGATTCGGTGTTGCTAAAGCTCTAAAAACTCATCTCAAAATAAGCCCCGCCCCCTCCAGCGCACACAAATATATTCAAAAATATTAAGACTAGAGACGTCAAAATTCGTTCTCACCTCTATCACGTCTTGCTTAGCTTTCTTGATGGTGTTCTGAATGTCAAGATACGTCTTTGCGTCAGCGATAGAATCACCGATACCGATAGAGTGACCTAGAAGATTGGGAAGGAAAAATAGACCATGATCATGAGGCAGGGGAAGAAACACAGATGTAAACGTTAATGAACATGGAGCCTCATGAATAAAAACCTCACCTTCGATGAGCAGCCAGTTGTTGACGACAGTCTGGATGTTGGAGTAGAAAAGCCGAGTGATGTCGTGACCCATCTCCAGGTAGGAAATGTGAACGAGAGAACCGGCAGATGTACCGAGGGACTTCTTACACAGGATTCCCATGATTAGTTCTCCGTTTTCCACGATCACCTGCAACGGGAAGAAACATTCCAGTCATTAGACCTACAAAAAATAAATAAATAAAATTTATTTATTAAAATAAATAAAAAAAATAAAAATAAAAAAAAAAGGGACTGGACTTTCTGTCGAGAGCATTTGATTAGGGAACCTTTGAAATGTTCTGCGATTGTCCCTTTGAGGGCTCTATGTACATCTAAAGCCTATGATAAAGGGTACCTAGGAACATCCTAGCAACCCCCATGGACCCTTAAACAACCTGTGATCTGATTACAACACTGTTCATTTTAAATGCCTGATAATTTAACTGGATCACGAACCTTTCACACTTACCCAAGTGAATACAAGCATTTAGAAGAAAAGGGATTTTTAAGGGTTCGTTGAACGCCGTATGGTTACTAGCTTCCAAAAATAGTTCTTCAACACCTTTTTGGAGAAGAGCTGCCATATAAAACCTTTAACAGCTCCATCTGTGAGGCAAAGGGCCTTTAAATATAATAAAAATAATCTAAATGAAGCCCTTTAGTCTCAAATCGGGTCTAAAAGTGACATCGCACTTGTCAGCTTCACGATAAAAAGGGCTCTACGTGACAGGAGGACGCTGATGAACATTTAAAGGTGGGGTGTCCGATTGAAAGCCAATGTTGACATTTGAAATCACCAAAACAAACACGCCCCTAACCCAAATGGGTCCCACCCCTGTATTGATAGCTCCACCCACACATACATACATAACCCAGGCAACTAATGGAAAGAAATGTGTCTATTATAGCTGAAGGGAAGAACAATACGATTGTTACCCCACCTTTAAATGTTTTCTATAGAAAACTACATCGACGTTTCTTCAGACAGACACCTGAGGAATCTACGATAGAAATGTTACACTGAAGCCTCGTTACTGGTCGTCAGGCCCACCTTTGTGTCTCCGGGAGAGATGTGTTTAAACGGGCCGCTGTCTTCGTCGTCCGGATGCGTGCTGTGTGTACGGATCACGTTGATGTGACCTGGAATGATCAAGCTGAAGATCTGTTTGCCGGTCCACAGCGGGCGTGGCTTCAGGATCGCAGGCTGAGGCACTTTGCCGTCCCAGGAGGACAGGAACATCAGCAGGTTCATCACTTCACCCTGATCGATAATACTTCGTTAGAAAAGTTTATTATCGTTGAGAATCGCAGGTTTTAAGTCGGACTGATACGCACCCTCTCTAAGAAGACGTCTCGCTTGGTGAACTTGCGCACGGCCGTAAGCGTGTCCTGCACGATACCCATGACCGGTCTGTTGGACTGGGGTGTGACGATCATACGTGGCACCATCGCCAGCTCCTGGATCTCGGCACGGGTCTCGAGCGACTGGGGCAGGTGAAGGTTCATCTCGTCTCCGTCGAAGTCGGCATTGTATGGAGTCGTTACGCTACAGAGAAGATTGGAATTTTATTCTGCTCAACTATCGTTTAACAAGATGTTGATAGAGTGAAGCTTAACAGGTCTACAGCATGCCACACACACACACACACTACCTGAGGTTGAGTCGAAATGTAGACCAAGGCAGGATTCGAACTCTGTGACCCATCATAGACATTTTGTGCAAGGTGGGCTGTCTGTTAAAGATGATGATGTCACCGTCACACATGTGCCTCTCCACCTGATGCAACAAAAGTCCATTTAAATTTATGCCCTTATTCAGAGCAACTGACATGTTTCATTATAACTGAGCAATTGAGAGTTGGGGCCCTTTATCTGGAGCCCCGCAGTGGCAGCTTGGTGGACTCAGGGTCATGACTTGTAGTTTATTACCTTGACCACCAGGCTACACACATCTTCATGCTCAATTATTTAAAGTAAATAAATTAATAAATAAATAAAACCCTGCTGGTGAACAGCATTATTTACCTTATAGCCGATCTGAAGGTGAAGGTCGCTCGGTTTCGGGTGGAACCGGAGGTCAATTCGGTCTCCGTTATCACGGACGATGTATTTGGCTCCGGGATACTGACTGTTTCCTCTCCTCACGAGTTCCTGGAGTCTGAAATCGGAACCAAAGTAAACCCAAGTGCATCATCCTAATATCTCCACAGACCAGCTGACGCTTCTTTCCCTAATCACTTGCATAAAAAACAAACAAAACAAAACACAAAACCCAACACTAGCTGCTTGGCGTCTTTAAATTTTTACATATCTAACATCGAGCCAAACGCACATCGATAATTTATATTTTGACTCGAACGCTCCACACGTGTAAGGACGTACACAGTCTGCAGCGCTGGAGAGTCTGTGTTACCTGTCGATGTTAAAGGGCGTGACGATCTCAGGGAAGGTCATGTTAGCGGCGATGGAGCGAGGCACGCCCACCTGGTCGATCTGTAAGTTGGGGTCAGGCGTGATGACGGTTCTGGCAGAGAAGTCCACACGCTTCCCCATCAGGTTTCCACGAACTCTGCCTTCTTTCCCCTTCAGCCGCTGTTTGATGGATTTGAGCGGACGACCGGATTTCTGCATGGCCTGAAACGAGCGTTACGGAGTTTAAACATCGTGACGCCCGACAGCAGAGCGCTTGTGTCTACTCCAAGTCATCTCTACTTTACTTTATCTTATTTTTAATCACGTTTGATTAAAACTTACTCGAGGCAGACCAGGCAGCTCGTTGTCCACCATGGTGGCTACGTGGAACTGCAGGAGCTTGACGTCTTCTGCTATGACGTGCGCCGCGGCTCCGCTCTGCTCGTTCCGTCGCAGCTGGTTGTTGATTTTCACGATGTCGGCTAACTTGTGAGTCAAATCGTCCTGAGTGGAAACAGCAAGAGCGATTTAATGGGACGTTTTGGATGTACACAAGGGCTGACTGGTGAAATCGATGCATTACGATGATATTTCACATCGGGCTTAAGACCCGATCATTCACGATCTTCGAATGTAAAACGGCTTAAATAAAAGTGACCCTTATTGTTGTGAGACCATTTTAATTGCCATCAATTGATGACTAAATTAAATTAATTTGTCTAAGAAAAAAAAAAATAAAATTCTAAAAACTTCTCCAAATCCAACAGAATTTAAACTGCATTAAAATAACTGCAGTTTAAAATCGTTTATAAAATAAATAATATTTTGAAAAATATTTTCTTTAACACTGTTACAAAAACTAAAGGCAATAAATGTAAAAATTTTAATTTCTTAAGGTTGAATTTTAAGTAAATTTGCTTGTACAAGTTGAGGAATTATGTTGTTTCTTGCTGTTAATTCTTAGGAACGAATACAAACATACTTGTAATTAACTGAATCGATGTAATAAGCTTTCCGTAGTATAAAGTTGAGCACCACTTTGGTGAAATCACCTGGTTCCTGGCTGATCCCTGCATGACCACAGCCGGTCTGACGGCGAGCGGCGGCACCGGTAACACGGTGACGATCATCCACTCGGGCCGAGCAAACTTGGGATCCATCCCCAGGATGAGATCTTCCTCGTCTGAGATGCGTTTAAAGATCTCGTGCACACGTTCGGGGCTGAGAAGAATCTTCTTCTCCTGAGAGTCTTCGTTCACGTGCTTCCACTCGGCATACAGTTCCAGGCCTGAGCGCCGGATACGAGGCTGGTAGCGTCCGCATCCTCCGTGACCCTGATCGTAGGTGTGAAACGAAAGAAAGAAGAAACGAACCGTACTTGTTAGTTGATTAAAGAGAAATGGCGCCGCTGCACGAGCCAGGTGTGTTACACAGCTCACCTTTTCTTTCGTGAGGTCCTCGTCGTTCTCCTGCTGCTCCACTCCGAACTTGTTGTCCATCTCCTCGCCACCCTCGCAGATGTTTTTACCTTTGCACAAGTCGTACACGTGCATCAAGCGCTTGCGCGGCTGACCTTTCGACTTGCCCAAGATGTCTTTGATTTTTGGGTTGTTCTGTACAAACATTTCGAAAACGTACGTTAATATTCAGAAGCCCGTGTCGATCCGATTAGTTTTACGTCACCGAATAGTGCAAAATTAGAGAACGACACACACCGCATCGACCAGCAGCTTGGAGCAAAAGAAACACACACAGCGGAGGACTTTCATGATCTTTGTGATGAAACCAACGTGAAAGACAGGCTTGGCCAGCTCGATGTGACCGAAGTGACCCGGACATTCTGTCATGTTACCTGCATCACAAACAAGGCACCAGATTACGATCCATCATGATGTAAAAAAAAATTAATAAAATAAATAAATAAAATTTACTACTATAATCATGTCTCAAATTAAATACAGAACATAAATTATAAAGAAAATATATATTAATACTTTTCTCCTTCACTATTACTCTGATTTATTTATTTATTTTTAAACACCTCACTAATATAAAAGGTGATATATTAATCCATACCAGTACGATCGGTTTCGCCACCAAACGCACATAAAAAGATGAAGCTCGAGACACACCTGCACACGTCTGGCATCTCCCAGACCTCTCGATGACGCCCTGCCGAGGGTCCATGAGACCTCCCAGTTTGGGGCGTCCTCCCTCTGTGGTCTCGGGGTACTTGATGCCCCCTTCGGTGACGGACATCCGTTTCTGACGGGGGTAAAATACACAGACCAGACACAAACATTAACCTGTCCTCCATTTACTCGTGTTCAACATCCAAAAACTGATCAGAAGACACAGTAAGATCATTGGGGCAACATGCAAACTTACAACCTCTCTATCACTGACATCACAGCACACGTCTGACAACACATGATGCGTTGTTTACCTTTACACAAGGTAATGAGTGCTTAATGACCACAACACAATGCAAACACCACAGTGCGCGTGCACAAACCGCGCGTTCACGTGACGCACCACTGATCACGTGACCGTCACCTTTCCCAGGTAGGAAACATTCGTTCGCACGTGTAACAGTACGCTATAAATATAAAGACTTTAGGCAGAGCACACGTGATGCTGATGCACGTCTCGCACTGACACGATTAGACGTTAAAACCTACTGAATGTTTGATTGATTAATTTAAAGGTTTGATTGTTTTAATGCAATCTCGTGCATGATCGAGCCTAAAGTCAAGTGCACACACAATGTGGTTAGAGATTAAAACAAAAAGCATGCGTTTGTATTTCATGTGTCAAAATCTTTTATTGTCAGGAACACAAAAATAGTTTGTTTGGACTTTTACGTAACTAAGAAAAGAAATAAAAACAAAACAAACAAGACACCAATAAGAACGTAAGACAACTCTACACTGCTATTATTTATTAATTATTATTACTATGGTTATTATAACTACTTTTTATTATTGATCAGCAACATTTCTGTTCGACTTCCTGCACGTGCGCTTACTGTTGTTACGGAGTGGCGCGTGAGCTAGCTAGCGATGCTAAGCTAGTGCTAAAGCTACACACACACACAATACGGATTGACGTGGAATTAAAGTGGTTATGAGGTTAATAATAACACTGAGAAGCTCTCAGAGCGACAGAGTTGACGTCCAGAAGAATGAAGAGAGTGAAAATAAAACAAAACCCAGCGCAAAAAGCAGAGACCTACAAGCTCATCAGGGCTGAGGACGCCGAACTGAACCCTCCTGATGAGGCGCAGTGGGCATGCGCTGTCGCTGGAAGGCGGTCCGTGCATCCTGTCTATTCAAACAGACTCGTCCTCCCTTCGGCACGCCGCTTCTCACACACAACGCCTCTCAAACGCCACCAAGACCCTCTTCCTGGCACCGAGAGGTGACCGGAACGTGTCCGATGGCGGTTTCCAAACTAACCACGTTTCTTACCACTCAATGTGCCTATTTATTTATGTACACAAGCTAACTGCTTATATATCCCGCTAGCCCCCTTCCTCCCCTTGATCCACACTGTGGTGCGCTCTAAGCGCATCTGAAAGAAAGCGACTCGCACACGTCTTTATATAGACTGAAGTGCATCTACGGGTAAACCTACTCCGTTTCACAGGGGCAACCGAGTTAGAAGGCGGGTTGCGTCGCTACGTTCCCGAACGCCCATTGGCTACACGAACGGTAAGTATAAAAAAATGTATAAAGGTTGACACACAGCCAATCACGATGCAGGGTTCTGTACCGAACGAATCGTAATCAGGACAAGGCGGGAAGTCATAAAAATATGATTTCCTATTGGTCTGTTCTTAGAAAAGGCGTTGCCTTAAACCGTCTGTGTATAAATAAATTTAAATATTTAACAATATGAAACAGGATTTGCGGGCACGTTTATGAATATGTATGAGCAATAAAGAAACAACCAATCGGAGTAAACTATAACGGCGTTCGTATGGTCCCGCCTCTTTTACGAACATTGCCGATGTTTGCCGAAGGCTGTTTTCCCCGTCTAAGCAAAAGTAAAAAAAACTGTACTGTTCCGTCCGTCTCGTCCTGGATCAGCTACGAGTGTTGGAAAAGAAGCTCGCGCGAAAGGCCTACCGTAACCACCGAAGATTCATACATCATTTTTTTGTTCAGCTTTTATCTTCAGTACTCAAAAAATAACTGTAACAATGTTTTATAGCACCCTTTTAAACATGACCGCTCATTTTGTTAGCAATTCAGAACGTTTGCTACTATTTTATGGGAAATTGCAGGAAGCCTCGGAGTCGAGTTAAAGCACTGGCCGGACACCTGACAGACACTTTCGGTATGCGCCGTTGGAAAGCCCCCGGAAAGCCTGCAGCTTTGTAACAAGTCTATTTTTAGATTTTTTTTATACACAAAATATCACAAGTTATCGTTTAACGTTTGTCAGACTGTTGCTTAAAACGGTGGTACGTATTTTAAGTTTTAATCGTGTTTTATAAAGCTTTTACGTTGTAGGCCGCGTGTGAGCCGCGAGAACACGTTTAATAACAGGATTAAAAGATAAACGCGTCCGTAAATATATTACTTTAGAAATATCTAAACGAGATGAGCAGATTACAGACAGTTTGTTTAGAGAAATGTGGAGGAATATTACGTTTGTGTCGCCTGTAACAAAAAAATGGCGTTAGGTAACATGAGCCGCGTTAATAACGCTCTATAACGTAGATATTCGTGTTTATATCGGTGTTTTTATACCGTAGTGTAAACTAAAGCGAATTATTTCGACCACGTCGATGAAGCTCGTCTGGAGTAAAATGTATATTTTTGTATTTATTCGCGTTGTGAAGGAGAGTTAAAGCACAACATGGCCGCCGTGCTGGTTAGCCTGTTAGCATGTTAGCTTAGCACACTTGTGTCTCCACAACAGCAGTGAAGTGATCAGATAAACGTCCAGTCGGGTCGATAAATCGACTATAAAACAATCTAGGGCATAAATTTTATTTGTTTAAATTGTAATTATTATTATTATTTTTTTTTTACAAACGTGGAGTCGACGAGTTTTATCAGTTATTTTTTAGGTGGTGTGGAATCTTAGTGTTTTTATTTTATTTTTATTTAGTAATAATGATGTTAGCCGGTCGGTTTAACTGTTATTGTTAATATTTAAGTATTATAATAAAAATAATAAAATAAATAATAACGAGTACTGGATAAATTGTATGTTGTTGGATCTCTAGACAAGTTTAGTGTCTTGTATTGTGATTGAGGAAATAGTGATTGAGACACACACGTCGTTTTCTTATTGCTAGATCATTTAGTGTTATATGTATATATATACACAACATATATATATATAAAAAACACATATATGACATGTATATAACATATATACATAATGTGGTGTTGGGAGAATCGTCCATATCTTGCTCTTGCGCGCGCGCAATGCTAATGAAGCCACCTAGCATAGCCGCTATTCTAGCTATTGTCTGTCTCCTGGTGCTGTTCACGACATTAGAACACACGATACGTTTATTTTAGACGATTATTAGCTATATAGATTTAGTCTCAAGGAACGTATGATTATTGATATTAGACAACAGGCTATCTTAATCAGATAACTAGTTCTCTTAGCCGGCTAACAGTAAAAGCTTTGTTATATGTAACTCGGGTGTGTTTCGCTTTGTCTTTCTGTCTCTCTCTCTGTCTCTCTCTTTATACATATATATATGTGTGTATGTGTGTGTACATGCATGCTCGCTCCAGTATACATTAATAATTGTGATTCTTGTGTTATCATGTTTAGAAATGATACGGTTGTAATCCGTGTTCAGAGCTGTACTTGGTGTTCCAGTATGGCGGAAGGCAGCTCTAATAAAAATGGAGTCTGCTCTGTTACTAGGTTGTTGTTTTGTAAGGAACAGAGAAGTCAGCCTGAGCCGTCTGCCACAGTTAAACACGTCTCCTTCCTTATCATCATTATTATTGTGGTTGTATCCGCAAAGTTTAAGAATTCACTACAGTCCGCCGATTGTGACCCAGATCGAAAAGAAAAAATAAGAAGGAACGTCTCGTGTGCCACGGAGGCAGGTTCAGATCGTCTGCTTTAGGAGTAAGTCGGGTTAGAGAGGTCTTCTCGGTGGTGTTAATGCTTTTCAGGGGAAGAGTAAGTACAGCGTGCTCAGAAAGTGGCGTGAAGTCGCTGAGTGATGTCACAGCACGTTCATTTGCATGTAGATTTTTTCATCAAGATTATTGTATCAACTCAATAAATTCTACATCCAGGTTATGTAACGTCTTCAAATTGAAAACCGTACGAAAGAGCAGAGGACGAGCTTCGTTACGATACCCAGTTACTGTCTGTACCAAAATTAGGCCGAATTGAAGAATTTAACTAAGTAATTGCTTTATTTTTATATTATTTACTTCGTGTGCACACGTTACTATTAAAAATGGCCACATCGATATGCACATCTGTCATATTTTGACAGAAATACGTTGCTTTATGTGAACTATGAAGGAAACCTCAATATCTGGGTCTCCTGGCCGATCATATTTGTCCTGTCACTCTAGTGACATGACATTTAGTGTCTCTCGACTGAGCCTCGTTATAAACAGCTGGAGATGGAGCATAGTGAATCCTGAGAGTTGCTGTTAAAAACATTTTATTTACAAACATGACTTCCAAAAGGAGATTTTTAGCTCCTCAGAAAGATTCAGTTGTGCGTTTTAAAGACAAGGATGACGGAAATGCTTCGTCTGATTTGGGGAGTTTGTCATCAGAGGAAGAAAATCTTCTCGAAGACGGTGTCGGTAAAAACGTAAGCATTCACACGCACACACACACTTTGTATATAGAAGTTGGCTGTTAATTTTTAGTGTTCTCTCTTTTTCTTTTTTCTTTTAGATGTTTGCAAAGATGTCAACTAGCACTCAGAATTCAGTTTTTTTTAGATAGACTGACAGCCAGCATGTGCGTCTATTTATTTATTAATTCATTTATTTGTATTTTCTTCTATTTTTATCTTCATACAGTTCTGATCCACAAACTTGCTCAGCTGCTGCAGTCTACATCACCCCTGTATACCAACCTTTTTTGGGAGGATGAAGACCAAAATGCTAAACCACTGGACCTCTTTCATCTGTGATTTTTAAAGGTTTTGGTGCAGACATGTTGCCATAATACCAGCAAACAGGCAGCTCAAATACTGGACACAGGCAAAAAGTACATATGGTCCGATGTCACTGTAAGCCAGTTCTACAGATTCGTTAGTAACGTGTCGGTGGTTCTTCTAAAACATCCAGGATTGTTGGTGAGAGAGCCACTTCGACTCTGTCCCGTATCCAGGAACAGTTGCGGCCAGGTTCATAAGTTTCCTAGAATGTTGGAGTGACCCAGACAAAGATGTGGTGAATCATAGGAAGAACGGGACACCAGACCATGAGGAGTTGTTTCATACAAAACGCATTCTTGATGAGATTTGTGCCCCGTGTTAGACATAATGCTATACAAGAAGCGAGCCCTAACTCTTGTATGACCCAGGATATGAAGTCTACAAAACGGATGTTCAGACTTTGTGTTCGCTCCGATGTGAATAATTTGTGTTTACTGGGAAAAACAAGGGTAACAATTAGGACTGGAATATTTTGAGTGTTATGGCTGTCATAATTTCCAGCTTTACCTGATAGCTGGTATAGAGCATGTATGTGGGTATCTTTTGTTACAGGTTGCAGGCTTTTCACAGACTTTGTACACTGGAGCTTGTGGCAAATACAGCTGGAAAGGTTTATATATAGATATAATTGTGAAGGAAATGGTTTCTCCATGAAGAGAACTGAGATATTCAAGTGTAGGATTATTGAGTCGTGGTTTACTGATCATTCAGATAATCAGTGATTAGTCATTAGAAACTATGGTGATTAGTGATTTGTTGAATGGAACATTGGTGATGAGTGTTCCAAGACATTAGGATCCATAGTGATTCAATACTTAGACATTAGGATCCATAGTGATTCGATACTTAGACATTAGGATCCATAGTGATTCGATACCGTAGTGATTCGGTTTCTGGATGCATGTGATCAGCAGTCGACTAGTGGGACCAGTACTGGGCGATTGGACTTTAGGAACATTGGTATTTGGGATCTATGGTGATTAATGATGGTTGGGAACGGGAGAGCAGTATGTGACTATTGGGCACAATATGATTGGGTAGCTAGATTTGTTACGAACGGGGTCTTAAATCTTGCACCCATGTCGGTAACACACAGTCTTCTCGTAGCTCTTCTTTCTCTTCGAGCGTGGGTTCTTAATATGTTCTCACCCTTTTTTTTTTCTCCCTTTCTGCTCCCAAACTCACCTTACTTTGTGGGTATCAGGTTTGTCAGAGCAGGACAAACTCCTACACGGACTTTTAACCGTACAGACATGTTATCACAGGACCTAAAATCCTTGTTCTCTAATCAAACCGTAACACGCCACACACTGAAACTTTATACTCAAGCAATGTCATAACTCTGTATGTCAGTCATTTACAGCACATGTTCCTCATCCTGGTCCCGGAGAACTTCCTGTTCTGCAAATTTTATTTTATTATCGTTATTTTTTTTTCCAGCTCAACATACCGGATTCAGCTCGGGAAAGGGTATTAATTAGTTGAATCAAGTGTGATGAGGGAAAGAGGAAAAACTCTAAAATGTGCAGGACGGCAGGCTTTTATGGACCAGGGTTTGAGATCCTCTAGTATACAAAGTTTTGATGCAGAATTCTCACCCTGGAATATTCTTGTGACTGGGAGAACCACAAGCGGGAAAATATTTATTTAATTATTTTTAGTATGCCACAATATGAAAAGACTAGAAGCGGTAGTGTTTATGGGCAGAAGATACTGAGCTAGATCGAGGCTTTAAGTTTCTGTCAAACTTTTAATCATGAATCCTAACAAATAAACCTAGTGAAATAAATAACAAACCTTTTCTGTGCCAAAATGTTGTCACGGTACTTTACTTCACCACTTCGTCTTCTTTAATTGTTTCTTATTGAAAAGCACAACGCCTCAAAATAATGTCCCTCAAGCTAGAGCGACGTCTACGGTGTCGTGCGTTACACATCAGAGACCCGTCCTGCCGCCGGTCCTCTGGTCCTGGAGAAACCCACATGTTTTAGGGACTTTCTCCACTTTAGAACACCTGAACCAGATAACGGCCTTAAATTAACAGCTGGTTCTCAGCTGACTGGTGTGTTGGACAGATGTCCAGGACAGACGGTTCTCTGTGTAAAGGATCTGGAACGTGTGATGAATTCTTCTGATATTCACTGCTGATATTTCTCTAGCGTGAACTTTGTGTGCGCTGCATCCGGGTGTTATGATTTTGTAATCTTGATTATTTGCTAATCAAGTGTAAAAAATATCACAGGAGTAGGCAACAGTTTAAAAAGACACCATGTATTGTGAAACGTTCTTGTACACAAACCAAAAAAGAAAAACGAAAGCGGCCAGAAAGACGCACTTCCCGAATAGGTCTGTTTTAGAAAGATTTTTGATTCTGACTTAGTCACTCTTTCGTGGTTTACTGTCCTGCTCTTCTGAAATTCAGGAACATGCTCAGATTTTGTCGCATCGCAGCAAGATTCAAATTTCATGAGAACTTTTTAAACACTTTTTACACGTTACAGATTTAACACTTTAAAAAAAGACACCAGCGACCTAACAGCCAGGCCGTACACCGTAACTTACCGTGAGCCGATAATCACGTTCTTATTGTAGTTTTATTTTTTAGTTTCTTTACCTTTTGACTTTGTTGCACCCCTTTACTCAGTCCTAAACTGATAGCAAGCCTTTTTTCTTTATCACAAATCCAAACCTTTTATTATTGGATTTTTTTATTTATTAAGCTCCGATACGTACACCAATGTGCTTAATAGCTTTGACACCAAATTTGCGTGCATGTAAAGTAAGCGTTAAACGGTTCAACAAAAAAAACACATTTTGTTGGAAGACATGAGCGTGTAATGTCTTGCGTAGCGTGTTTCAGCTTAATCCCATGTCGGCACAGCGTTAGTGTTAAATGTATTTCCTGCTGGAAAACACTTGATTAGTGTGGGTTTTTTTTTTTTTTGCAGTTTTTTTTAATGATTATTTTCCCATCAGAGCTCTTGGCTACTTTTCACAGACTTCCTGTCGATCCTGATCTCAGAATAAAGATCTCACTTTTACACCAAACCTCTGTCTTCTTTTTGCTCTTTTTTTTCCTACATCCTGGTTACATTCATACGATCCTCTACAGATGGACCCTGATCCTGGTAGCCACATGATCTCCTGTAAGCTTTACGATTAAGTGCGTCCCCGTGTGGCAGACATCAGAACTCCGTTACACAACAACTCCACACGGTCAGAGCCTCCTCTGCTGGAGAGCGACTGCAACTGCTGGGGTCATTTTAGTCCATTCTGCTCATGGCACAACTTTTAATACGGTTTAGTGCTGATCTTAAACTTAAACACAACATGAATACACAAGATTTTATAAACCTGGTCACATGAGCTTAGGTTCTGTAACAGGAATCTTGGTAGTATTGTGGAAATATGGAATAAGCTGATTTTAAAAAAAAATATTTGTTAATTTATCATCTCTTTTTTAACTTGTACACTTTGAATGTGTCAGTGAACAAACAAAAGTGACCCAAAAGTGTCTGTAAATTATAAATCTTATTAGAAAAGAAAACCGCATGTTTTTAACGCAAAATTCCTTCAGTTCTCACTGCTGCGTTAACGTATAATCAGATAATGTAAAGTAAATTAAATCTGATGTGGCAGATGAATTTAACTTTTAATTATTGAGCTCATTTTGGAGCTAAATACTAATGGTATAGTTTCTTTATTAATTTGTTCTATCTGGCTGAAAAGGTGTTTGCTCTATTGCTTGTGATGCATTAAAAAGGCTCCTGATGTTCTTTGCCGTCAGGTGTTTAAAGACGAAATATAATCTGAAGCGGACCACTGAATAAATCCCAGACTAAAAAAGTAAATAAATAAAGGTTCTAATTGGGAAGCAGTGAGTAAGAGGATGTCCTCGTCTGAGTGATGAAAGATGTGGTGTGAGAATATTATTAAATGTTTATTTAGTTCCTGTGTGAAGTTTGTTTCACACCCAATGAATTTTTTTTTCAGTGCATCAATGATTTTCCTGAGGATTATGAACAAAAACAGTTTGTTGCTTGTACAAGTTGATCTTACAATATTGTACAATTAATATATTGAGACTTTATATTCTCTGTGTGTGTGTGTATGTAAGAGAGAGTGAGTGTGTGAGAGAGTGAGTGTGTGTGTGAGAGAGTGTGTGTATGTAAGAGAGTGAGTGTGTGTGAAAGAGTGTGAGAGAGTGAGTGTGTGCGTGTGAGAGAGAGTGTGTGTGTGCGAGAGAGAGTGTGTGTGTGTGTGAGAGAGAGTGTATGTAAGAGAGTGAGTGTGTGTGTGAAAGTGTGAGAGAGTGTGTGTGTGCGTGTGTGTGTGTGTGAGAGAGTGTGTGTGTGTGCGAGAGAGTGTGAGTGAGAGAGAGTGTGAGTGAGTGAGAGAGTGTGTATGTGTGTGAGAGTGTGTGAGAGAGTGTGTGTGTGCGAGAGAGTGTGAGTGAGTGAGAGTGTGTGTGTGTGAGTGTGTGAGTGTATGTGTGTGTGTGTGAGAGAGAGAGTGTGTGTGTGAGAGAGAGAGTGTGTGTGTGAGTGTGTGCGTGTGTGCGCGCAAACACTTCGTCAATATCTTTCACAAAATGTGCAAATGAAGCAAATGTTCGTCTGGTCATAGACGAGCTGCTGGTGTAAACACAAGCTTCACACACACAGGAAAAGGAAGTTTATCCTGTGATACTTTCACATTTACCCTGTGATCAGTTTCTAACTCTAGTATCTAACTATATAGACACTAACTATAGTGCCTTGTGAAAGTATTGGTATAATTACAAAAGTTCACTTTGAAGTGACGTTGTTTGAAGCTTCAGTCAATGTGGATTTAAAATAACCTGTTCGGGTTTTTTAACATTTATTCTAGGAACGACCTGTAAAGAGCTATGAGTCATGTGAAAGAATCATTTGTTGAACCTAATGACTCGCATACAAATGAAATCATGTTAGATAATTGTATATGAAAATTAATGAATCATTTAAAAGAATCACTTATGAAAATAAATGAATCAACGTACACTTTTGGCATTTAATGTATTAACCAAAGCATCGTAGATACACAACTGAGCAGCTGAGGATTAAGGGTCTTGCGTTAGGGCTCATCAATGGCAGGATTTAAACAAGTCTTAATCAAGTAAATAAATCATATGAAGTTGTCACGTGTGAAGAGAAATGGATCGTGTGAAATTTTTGTTTTTGTTTAATTCACATGTGAATTAAATGCATCATAGAAAAGAATCGTATGTGAAAGAAAATTATCTGTGAAAGACTCATATTTGAAAATAAATGAATCGTAAGAAAGTATCACATGTGAAAGTAGATGAATCATAGGAAAGAATCACATGTGAAAGTGAATGAACTGTGAAAGACTCATATTTGAAATTAAATGAATTATGTGCAAGAATCACATGTGAAATTAAACGAATCATAGAAAAGAATCGTATGTGAAAGTAAATGAAACATAGGAAAGGATCACATGTACTCACTCACTCACTTTCTACCGCTTATCCGAACTACCTCGGGTCACGGGGAGCCCTCAGGCGTCATCGGGCATCAAGGCAGGATACACCCTGGACGGAGTGCCAACCTATCGCAGGGCACACACACACACTCATTCACTCACACTCTCGACAATTTTTCCAGAGATGCCAATCAACCTACCATGCATGTCTTTGGACCGGGGGAGGAAACCGGAGTACCCGGAGGAAACCCCCGAGGCACGGGGAGAACATGCAAACTCCACACACAAGGCAGAGGCGGGAATAGAACCCCCAACCCTGGAGGAGTGAGGCGAATGTGCTAACCACTAAGTCACCGTGACCCCCTGGATCACATGTAAAAGTAAACAAATCAATGGAAAGAATGACGTGTGAAAGTAAATGAACTATGAAAGACTCATTTGAAAATAAATGAATCAAGTAGAAGAATCAAATATGAAAGTAAATGAATCATAGGAAAAATCAGATGTAAAAGTCAATGAACTGTGAAGCAATCATGTGGAAAGGGAATTGTATAAAGAATCGCATGTGAAAACGAATCAAGGGAAAGAATCACATGAGGAAATAAACGAGTCATGGGAAAGATTCATATGTGAAAATAAAAGATTCACGGGATTTCTTAATTGAAATTCTTATATAACAAAATATTATACGCAGCTTCAATACCCAGTGACACAAACTGCTAATATCATAATATTTTTATTTTTATTATTATTATTTTTTTGTACACTTTACCAATGAGCTCTTCACTCATGTGAATGAACTCAAGTAAATCATCCAAACCTCGACAACTCAAAAACAAGTCAACAAATAAATAATGTTAACAAATACGTTAATGATTACGGTACAAGGGATCTACTGAAAAAGAATCAGTCATTGGAGTCTTATTGAAGTCTTATTGATCGTTTTAGAGGAAGTTTTATATCCAAGCTGTTGTAGAAAAGTAGCAGACGAGTAGCTACCAGTTATGGCTCCGGTTATTCATTCACAGAGTGTGAACTATGGTCCAAGGTCACTACATGCTGCTTCTCATAAATTCTGAATATAACTAAAGACATTTAAGGTTTAATTCTTTACAAAAGTGACAATTTCACAGAACTTTAAACTCATTTCTTTTGTTTTTATTGTTTGTTTTACATACAGCTAAGTACGGTGACCAGTACATCCAAAGTGCACACACACAGCAGTGAACACACACACATACACACACCGTGAACACACACCCTGAGCAGTGGGCAGCCATTTATGCTGCGGAGCCCGGCGAGCAGTTGGGGGGGTTCGTGTCTTGCTCAATGACACCTCAGTCGTGGTATTGCCGGCCCGAGACTCGAACCCACAACCTTAGGGTTAGGAGTCAAACTCTCTTAACCATTAGGCCACGACTTCTCTGTATTAAAGTAGAAATGATTTGACTTATGATAACATCAATGACAGTAAGTTGCCTGACTATGAACTGAATTAAAAAAACAAACAAACGAGCAAAAATATGTGTGAAATATTCACACTGGGTTGCTTCAGTGAGTTTCAGAGAACAGGACTGTGTTGTGTAGTTACAAGAAAAACACAAGCTCTTCCTGCAGGAACTGCATGTCCCCTAGTGATGTCACTATCAGCATGGTGTGTGTGTGTGTGTGTGTGTGTGTGTGTGTGTGTGTGTGTGTGTGTGTGTGTGTGCGCGCAAAGATGGCCACTAGGGGGGAAGAAGAAGCCTGTGCTGCAATACGCTGACTTTCCCACATGCTGAAACATTTTATTATTACAACTTTCTACTACTTACTACAACTTACTACAACTTTTCGATTCTGCCATAAATTTATTAACTTGCATCGATACAACATTTATCAGACTGTATATTTATAATCACACCCTCCGGTGTCACCCATATGAGGATGAGGTTCCCCTTTGTGTCAAGGTTTCTTCCATTACCATCTAATCCTCCCCACAGTCACCTGAGTCACCTCAGACTTGCTCATTGGGGACAAATACATACACATTTAAATATATCTAATATTAATCTTGAATTTTTTGTATTCTATTAATATTTCATATTATTCTTTATTAACCTTAAATTCTATGTTTATGTTCTGTAAAGCTGCTTTGAGACGATGTCAATTGTAAAAAGCGCCATACAAATAAACTTGAATTGAACTGAATTGAACTTAGACAAAGAAAAAAGCATTTATCTTTGCAGCTATAACCTAATATATATCTCTCTCTTATACATAATTAACACACACAAAACGTACACAACAGCTTTGTATGTCCAAGTGGATTCTGTCTCGAAACTCTTCACTTCTTTATATTAAATTATTACATTATCATGTTGTAATAAAGTACTGTGTAAATGTCAAACACACACGATTGGCTTTAAAAAAAAAAGTCGCTGTTTACTGATGTTTTCTGTATAAGTGCATATGTAAAAAATAATAATAATATGAATACTACTAGATTTTAGATTACACACAAGAGAAGACTGAGATTTAATACGTTAAATGGACATTATTTAACTCTTTAATCTTAGCGAGTTTTTCCTCACCACGCTGGTCTCTGGCTTGCTTATGAGGGATAAATCTAATTTAAAAATGTGAAATGTACTGGTCACCGTACTTAGCTGTATGTAAAACAAACAACAAAAACAAAAGAAATGAGTTTAAAGTTCTGTGAAATTGTCACTGAAGTTTTTGTAAAGAATTAAACCTTAAATGTCTTTAGTTATATTCAGAATTTATGAGAAGCAGCATGTAGTGACCTTGGACCATAGTTCACACTCTGTGAATGAATAACCGGAGCCATAACTGGTAGCTACTCGTCTGCTACTTTTCTACAACAGCTTGGATATAAAACTTCCTCTAAAACGATCAATAAGACTTCAATAAGACTCCAATGACTGATTCTTTTGTTTTCAGTAGATCCCTTGTACCGTAATCATTAACGTATTTGTTAACATTATTTATTTGTTGACTTGTTTTTGAGTTGTCGAGGTTTGGATGATTTACTTGAGTTCATTCACATGAGTGAAGAGCTCATTGGTAAAGTGTACAAAAAAATAATAATAATAAAAATAAAAATATTATGATATTAGCAGTTTGTGTCACTGGGGATTGAAGCTGCGTATAATATTTTGTTATATAAGAATTTCAATTAAGAAATCCCGTGAATCTTTTATTTTCACATATGAATCTTTCCCATGACTCGTTTATTTCCTCATGTGATTCTTTCCCTTGATTCACTTTTCACATGCGATTCTTTATACAATTCCCTTTCCACATGATTCCTTCACAGTTCATTGACTTTTACATCTGATTTTTCCTGTGATTCATTTACTTTCATATTTGATTCTTCCACTTGATTCATTTATTTTCAAATGAGTCTTTTATAGTTCATTTACTTTCACACGTCGTTCTTTCCAATGATTTGTTTACTTTTACATGTGATCCAGGGGGACACAGTGGCTTAGTGGTTAGCACGTTTGCCTCACTCCTCCAGGGTTGGGGGTTCGATTCCCGCCTCCGCCTTGTGTGTGTGGAGTTTGCATGTTCTCCCTGTGCCTCGGGGGTTTCCTCCGGGTACTCCGGTTTCCTCCCCCGGTCCAAAGACATGCATGGTAGGTTGATTGGCATCTCTGGAAAATTGTCCATAGTGTGTGATTGCGTGAGTGAATGAGAGTGTGTGTGTGTGCCCTGCGATGGGTTGGCACTCCGTCCAGGGTGTATCCTGCCTTGATGCCCGATGATGCATGAGATAGGCACAGGCTCCCCGTGACCCAAGGTAGTTCGGATAAGCGGTAGAAAATGAGTGAGTGAATAAATGAATCACTACTGCACATGAATTCATCATACAGTCTTAACATATGAACTCCTTTTCGATTCCAACGTAACGCACAGGGATTGTGGGATTAAGATTGAGAACTTTGTGGCGCGGCCAAAAGAATCTGAGCTTTTGTAAAATAAAATTTTTTGCATAATTTTATTTATGCATTCGTTACAAAAGAAAAGTGCTTTTATCCTTTAATACACGTGTACATGGTGTCGGAAAAGTCAAGAACAATCGGAGGCAAACTACATACACTTCATATTTACAACATATTCGATATATACATTTTCTCATGTTTCAAATCTTGACCAATTTCAATTCAAATCAGATGAAAATTCCCATTGACTCAAAGCAGCTTTATAGAAGTATTAAAAAACAGAATAAAAATGTTAAAGATTAAAATGAAGTTACTCTTTATTTAGAATATTTATCCCTTATGAGGTGATGATGATGAGGAAAAACTCCCTGAGATGATATGAGGAAGAAACCTTGAGAGGAACCAGATTCAGAAGTGAACCTCATCCTCATTTGGGTGACACTGGACAGGGAATAATGTCAATGTAAATAATGTCAATAATGTCAATGTAAATAATGTAAATAATGTCAATGTAAATAATGTAAATAATGTCAATAATGTCAATGTAAATAATGTAAATAATGTAAATAATTTCAATGTAAATAGTGTAAATAATGTCAATGTAAATAATGTAAACAATGTCAATGTAAATAATGTCAATGTAAATAATGTCAATAATGTAAATGTAAATAATGTAAATAATGTAAATAATGTCCTTTATACAACAGTTTATTGTCCAGTGAAATTGTGTAACCAGGAGCTCGTGAGGAACTAACAGGTCAGAACAGAATTCATTACAGAATTAACACTAATTCCTTCATACCGAAGCCTTCACATGTTCACCGATGAATACCTGAGCACAAAGCTGACCAACACAACTGCATGAGAGCCTCCAAGTGCCTCTATCCTCAGTAATCCCATGGCTCAAGGTCTGTCCATGCAGATCTACCTCCAGCACCACCAAGAAACGAGACTCCAACCAGGGCTAGGACATCAGGATGGATCAGGTAGGTCACGCTGGGAGCTTGTGAGTGCCATTTCATCTCTGTATTTATAGATGAACTCTTTTTATTAGACACAACATGAATCCGTGTCATTCTCTGATCGATAAACATAAAATAAATAAAGACCGTTTTAAATTTACAAGTGAATCAAAATATAAAAGCCAGCAATCCTTTTGAACTCAGAAAGCCTTTTAGTAGTGATGACAATAAGAAGCTGTTTATGACTGTCAGGGTTATTCGTGTCTCTCGAGAAGAGAGACGTCCGTCCTGTGACAGGTGGACATTTAGCGTAAAGAATAATAAATCACGTATATCGGATAACGTGCCGGAGATCGTTTTTCTCCTTCAGCACGTCCCAAAGTGTTTTATTCCTCTTACACCGCTGTTATTTTTCATGAGCTGCATTCTTGGTTGATTAAAAAACATTCTTTTTATTTTTTAGCTGTTTAGAGTTACATGTGAAGAATGTGCAGTAGTTCCTTAGTTCATAGTGAAGAACTCGAAAAGCCTGGAAAACTGCGGAATTTCAAAGACGCTCAATTCCAGACTTGTAAAAAGTATAAAGTACGGAAAATAACACTTAAACTTTAAATATATAGATATTTCTGATTTTTGAAAGTGACGTGACGTGACGTGACATACGGCTAAGTACGGTGACCCATACTCAGAATTCGTTCTCTGCATTTAACCCATCCAAAGTGCACACACAGCAGTGAACACACACACACACCATGAACACACACTGGAGCAGTGGGCAGCCATTTATGCTGCGGCGCCCGGGGAGCAGTTGGGGGGTTCGGTGCCTTGCTCAAGGGCACCTCAGTCATGGTATTGCCGGCCCGAGACTCGAACCCACAACCTTAGGGTTAGGCTCTCTAACCATTAGGCCACGACTTTTTTGTCCTCTTTAATGACATTTAGAAATAACAAACTGTACAGATGAAGAAGTCTGAGAGGTTTATGGAAAATTCAGGAATCCTGCGTATATAATCCGGAGGCCTGCGCATCGACAGGCCTCGACCCGAACGCGCACGCAGTACTGATAAAAACAATATTTTATTCTCTTAACAATTCCAATAAAAATGCATTTTGAAGCATGAAAGTGGTTGTGAATTTGTTCATTCTCTTTCAGTGACATGAAATGTTCGGAGTCTGGTTTCATCAAAGAAGAGTTTTCATGCTGTTCCAGACGGCGTCCTACATTCTGGCATCTCTCCGTCCGTGTTTTTTTTAATCTCAGATCTATCATCACGCCCCCACCCTAAAAATGCAGCGTGTCCCTGTCTGTGACTTGCCCACCTTCTACTGCCCCCTCACTTCTTGTCCGTTGGTGTTGCTGTTCTCTGGCTTGCTGCCATAAGGCCCTGACCATCTGCTTCTTTCTTTCTTTCTTTCTTTCTTTCTTTCTTTCTTTCTTTCTTTCTTTCTTTCTTCCGCTATCTTTCTTGCTGTCTCCCTATTTCCTCTCCTCTCTCTCTCTCACTCTGTCTCTCTCTCTCTCACTCTGTCTCTCTCTCTCACTCTGTCTCTCTCCTCTCTCCCCCATCTCTCTCTCCTCTCCTCTCTCTCTCTCCCTCTTTCTCTCTCCTCTCCTCTCTCTCTCTCCCTCTCTCTCTCTGTCTCTCTCCTCTCCTCTCTCTCCCTCCCTCTCTCTCTCTTCCCCCCACCCCCACTTCCCCTCCCTGCATGGCAGTTCATGCTGTTTTTCTCTCTCCGATCTGGGAGAGGGATCTATTTAAAGAGGCATGACAGGAAGGAAAGTCTGAGCCTGGTGATGATGCGCTGAAAACCGTGCAGCGGATTAAAAGCAAATATATACGCTTAGAGCGCGTCGCTGTCAGACAACGCGCCTCGTTCTGGCCTCGTATGTGTCAGCGCTTCTTCCTCTCGTCTTCCTCCTAACCTTCAGTCTTATCTGCTGTTCACCTCCCGCTTGTCGTGACTCACTCGCTTGTCTGAACAGTCTGCACAGAAAACAAGGCGTTCACGCCTCACCCCAATCCAGTCTCACACACGAACAAGCTGTCCTCTCTCTCAGCACGCCGGGTACAGAGCGCCTGATTCGAGGCCGTCAGATGAAGAAGCTAATTAATTTGATTTAGCCGTTCTTTCCCTGGCAGTGGAAAAAACACCCCTCCTGCCGATTAGGAGCCCCTCCCAGTGGATTTTCCATTCTCTCTCTCTCTCTCTCTCTCTCTCTCTCTCTCTCTCTCTCCCTCTCTCTGTCTGTCTGTCTGTCTCTCTCTCTCTCTCTCCCTCTCTCTCCCTCTCTCTCTCTCTCTATCTTTCTCTCTCTGTCTGTCTGTCTGTCTGTCTGTCTCTCTCTCTCTCTCTCTCTCTCTCTCCCTCTCTCTGTCTGTCTGTCTGTCTGTCTCTCTCTCTCTCTCCCTCTCTCTCTCTCTCTCTCTCTCTCTCTCTCTCTCTCTCTCTCTATCTTTCTCTGTCTGTCTGTCTGTCTGTCTGTCTGTCTGTCTGTCTCTCTCTCTCTCTCTCTCTCTCTCTCTCTCTCTCTCTGTCTGTCTCTTTCTCTCTCTCTCTTTCTCTCTATTCTTTTACCAATATAATGAATTCCTTTCAGTGAGATGTTGTGAGATGTTGTGTGTCTGCTGCAGTTACTATTAAACACATTATATAACAGTATTAACATAATATTACACATCTAACCCCAACACACGTGTTTATTACACATCTAACCCCAACACACGTGTTTATTACACATCTAACCCCAACACACGTGTTTATTACACATCTAACCCCAACACACGTGTTTATTACACATCTAACCCCAACACACGTGTTTATTACACATCTAACCCCAACACATGTGTTTATTACACATCTAACCCCAACATGTGTTTATTACACATCTAACCCCAACACACATGTGTTTATTACACATCTAACCCCAACACATGTGTTTATTACACATCTAACCCCAACACATGTGTTTATTACACACCTAACCCCAACACATGTGTTTATTACACATCTAACCCCAACACGTGTTTATTACACATCTAACCCCAACACGTGTTTATTACACATCTAACCCCAACACGTGTTTATTACACATCTAACCCCAACACGTGTTTATTACACATCTGACCTCAACATGTGTTTATTACACATCTAACCCCAACACACGTGTTTATTACACATCTAACCCCAACACGTGTTTATTACACATCTAACCCCAACACATGTGTTTATTACACATCTAACCCTAACACGTGTTTATTACACATCTAACCCCAACACACGTGTTTATTACACATCTAACCCCAACACAAATGTGTTTATTACACATCTAACCCTAACACATGTGTTTATTACACATCTAACCCCAACACACATGTGTTTATTACACATCTAACCCCAACACGTGTTTATTACACATCTAACCCCAACACGTGTTTATTACACATCTAACCCCAACACATGTTTATTACACATCTAACCCCAACACACGTGTTTATTACACATCTAACCCCAACACGTGTTTATTACACATCTAACCTCAACATGTGTTTATTACACATCTAACCCCAACACATGTGTTTATTACACATCTAACCCCGACACGTGTTTATTACACATCTAACCTCAACATGTGTTTATTACACATCTAACCCTAACACATGTGTTTATTACACATCTAACCCCAACACACATGTGTTTATTACACATCTAACCCCAACACGTGTTTATTACACATCTAACCCCAACACATGTGTTTATTACACATCTAACCCCAACACATGTGTTTATTACACATCTAACCCCAACACACATGTGTTTATTACACATCTAACCCTAACACGTGTTTATTACACATCTAACCCCAACACACGTGTTTATTACACATCTAACCCCAACACACATGTGTTTATTACACATCTAACCCTAACACATGTGTTTATTACACATCTAACCCCAACACACATGTGTTTTTTACACATCTAACCCCAACACATGTGTTTATTACACATCTAACCCCAACACATGTTTATTACACATCTAACCCCAACACACGTGTTTATTACACATCTAACCCCAACACGTGTTTATTACACATCTAACCCCAACACACATGTGTTTATTACACATCTAACCCCAACACATATATTTATTACACATCTAACCCCAACACGTGTTTATTACACATCTAACCCCAACACGTGTTTATTACACATCTAACCCCAACACACATGTTTATTACACATCAAACTCAGACATATGTGTTTATTACACATCTAACCCCAAAACATGTGTTTATTGCACATCTAACCCTAACACATGTGTTTATTACACATCTAACCCCAAAACATGTGTTTATTGCACATCTAACCCTAACACGTGTTTATTACACATCTAACCCCAAAACATGTGTTTATTGCACATCTAACCCTAACACATGTGTTTATTACACATTTAACCTCAACACACGTGTTTATTACCAGTGTTTGGCAGTAACGCATTACTGTAACGCAGTTACTTTTACAGTAACTAATACTCTAACGCATTACTTTTTAGATAAAGTAACTCCGTTACCGTTACCATATGGTGCGTTATCCGTTACTTTGTTAAATGAATTCATTTAGACTGAAGTGTAGCCTACAGACTAACCTGTTTACAGCAGAGACACATTGTAGGATTGGTGGATGAAACCTGTAAACACGAAGACGCCGCATTGTGGGCGTGTTTCCGTTTATTCAAGTATGTGCGGCAGTAATGGTGAGTCAAGGCGAGTTTCTCAAAGTGAAAATGTGCTCATTATTTCTTTAAAAAAGTAGCACAGGTAAATTCAGCACAGGTACTTAGGTATGGTACGATAGGGTACAAGTGGGAGTTGAAATAACAGCAAAATTGTTTGTTAGTAGAGTTACTGTAACACACTGTCCAGTGGAAAAGGATTATAATTAGAACATTTACATTTTCAGTACTCCCATGCCTACGTGCACACACACACACACACACACACACACACACACACACACACACACACACACACACACATCAACAGTGATGCACTCGTCACTCTCCTTATCCCCCAATCCTTCCCAGGAGTGTGTGTGTGTGTTTGTGTGTGCGTGTGTGTGTGAGTGTGTGCGTGCATATGTGTGTGCGTCTATCTCCAGATGTCCCAGGCTCTTTGTTGCCGTGGAGATTCAGCTGGCCACGGCTCCCTCATTAGTGTCCACTGATCCATATGTCATACTGGAGATAGCCTTTGATCAGCACCGAACGCGGGAACGTTCACCCGAGTCGTGTTCACAAAACTATGACACAATCTCCTCCGTGACCAGCTGAGGAATAATAAACATCGTCAGACACGTTCAGAACAAGACAAAAAGAGCATGTGTTTGTTTTAGACTCTTTCAGCACTCTACAGACTAAAACTGGACAAGTGTGGTTTCATTTACACTCAAGAAAATGAGTATGCATCTAAACAGTAGAGAAAAGAGTCTTCAGTTCAGCTACACCATGGGGTCCTGTGGTTTGGTTACAGTTCCACTGAATAAAGCGTGATTTTTTTAGCTTCACTTGGTTTCTTCTCCGTATAACTAGAAAAAAAAACAGATCCATGGAGATTTCATAGGACGTTTTTCACAGACCAAATCAGTTTGTCAAACCTAAATGTATATTTTTTGGTTTGTTTTATTATTAGAATTATTTCAAATTCATAATTAAAGAAATAAAAAGCAAACGTCTAGAGCAGAAAAATGTCCTCAGAAAATTATTTCATTCATCGGTCAAAAAAATGGAAATGGAACAGTGCAAACAAACCAAATCGTAAAAATTCACCTGAGAGATTGCAGAGAAAATGGGGATCTGACCCTAAATGAATCATAAGAAACTTATATAAAAATGTGTCCCAGCCAGAGTGTATTTTCTTTTGTTCATCAGTTTGATTCTCCATCATTTATGGCATTTCTGTAGTACTACAGCTCGGCGCTTTGGCGACGTTTAACAGCTCATCTTAAAAAAAACCAATACAAACAAAACAAAGCAGGTCTGATTCACTTCCTGTAGGTGAGTTGATTTAGAGTCATTAGAAATCGCCCACAAATAATCAAAAGTTTTTTTAAACCAATCATGTCTGATATGCAAATTAGCCTTAGCTAACAAACAAATTGTGGTTGTCATGGTAACATATTCTTTTGACTAAGATTCCAAATTCTATCTTGTATCACAGGCTATCTTGCACACTAGCGGTTTATCTAGAACATTATAAAATGGCATACTCATGAATATTCATATGTTCTCCCAGGTCAGTTTAGTAGTTTAACGAATATTAACAACATATTAAACATTAATTTAATGATTATAAATTATTGAAACTCCCAGGAACCATGGGAGCTGTAGTTACTAAATTATTCAAAGTAATTAGTAAATAATGCTTTGACATGAAGAAGTGGGTTAACGGTTTAATTAATGTCCAGGGAAACTTCTTGAAAATGTTTTTAATATTTAATCGTGATATTAAAATGTAAAATCAAGAAAACAGGAAAAAAATTGGAAATGTGTCTAAAATATAATGTGTGATGACTGCTTTAATATGAGTAACTGAATACAACTGATAATGAGGTCATGGTGTAACGGGATAGATAGATAGATAGATAGATAGATAGATAGATAGATAGATAGATAGATAGATAGATAGATAGATAGATAGATAGATAGATGCCAATGCTAATGAAGCAATGTTTTTAATATATATATAAATGTATCTAAAATATAACGTGTGATGACTGCTTTAATATGAGTAACTGAATACCACTAATAATGAGGTCATGGTGTAACAGGATAGATAGATATATGGATAGATAGATAGATAGATAGATAGATAGATAGATAGATAGATAGATAGATAGATAGATAGATAGATAGATAGATAGATAGATAGATAGATAGATAGATAGATAGATAGATAGATAGATAGATAGATAGATGCCAGTGCTAATGAATACTATTAAAATGTCCAGTAGCAGCCAATGAAGACAAGTAAAAACAGATTTAAGTCACTCCTCAGGTTGTGTGTTTCTACCCCGCCATACCTGAGAGATGTTGTACAGTCTAATGGCCAGGAGGACAAAAGAGTTCCTCAGTCTTGTAGTGGAGACTGACAAAGTTAAATAATAACAATAATAATAATAATGATAATCATAATAATAATAATAATAATAATAATAATAACAATAGTAATTATTATTACTATTGTTATTATTATTAATGTTAAATGACTAAATGGTTAAAATAGAGTTAAAAAATATATGGGTTACATCTTTTAATTTCTTTTTATTTGAGTAATAGACGGGAGAAACGACTCGATTCTAAAGAGTCTCAGACGTTATGTAACTTGTAAACTACTAAAGCGACAGTGAAATATCGCTTTGGCACGGCACGATCCTGAACCCGATGCACCAAGAGAAGCCTCCTTTCTCTAAGGATTTCCAGAGCCACAATTCACGCCAGTTTTTCCAGTTTCTGCTCCTTTCCGTGGCCGTGAGTCTGCGGCCTCCCCGTTTCCACCCTAAAAATCAGGATGACTTTTTTCTGCGAAGGAACACAAACGGCGCTGCTTAGAACTGCACTTCCCTCACAGAGTCACTGGTAGCCTGCAGGGAGGGAAGACTGGAACATATGTGGCCTGGCACGTACTAAACCACAAAATCCATACACCAATTGCCGGACACTTGTACTCAGCATGAGGCACGGAGGGATAAACAGATAAATTGGTCGTGAAAATGAATGAAGGGGAAAAAAAAAAAAGAAATGACGAAGTTCCATGAAAAGCTGGCAGGATCATAAGAGCGCCACCCGTTCCAGGCGAGTTCCCATGGAGACAAGGGGCCTGGTACACAATGTGAGGTGAGAAAACGAGGGAGAGCGAAAGGGAAATAAAGAGAGGGAAAGAGAGGGGACACGGACTGGGATGTGTGCGTGTAATGAGGCACACTCGAGAATTAAACGGAAATAAAAAATAGGTGATAGATGTCCTGAGAGGAAAAGAGAGAGAGAGAGAGAGAGGGAGAGAGAGGGGGGGGGGTAAAGAGTAAAAGAGAGAGAGAGAGAGAGAGAGGTAAAGAGATAAAGAGAGAGAGAGAGAGAGAGAGAGGTAAAGAGTGAGAGAGAGAGAAGTAAAGAGTAAAAGAGAGAGAGAGAGAGAGAGAGAGAGAGAGGTAAAGAGAGAGAGAGAAGAAGCCAGAGAAAAATACATTTCATGTGCTTGATCTTTATTAAAATGTTTAATCACAAAGTGGGTTGCATAACCAGACATAATTCTAGGCACTTGATCTCTTTTTACTTATATATAAAATTATACATTTTTATAATTTGCCACTTTCAGGAGAAAGAGTAAAAAAATTTTTGATGACTCGTCCTGTACTAGCCTTGCGTTTGTCCAATTAAAGGTTTCCCAGAGCTTATATGCCCCGGCCCCCCGGTGGCATGCCTTGCTCTACAGTAGCAGCTCGTTAGCAGTAAATGGTAAAATAGATCATTGGTGTGTTTTTATGTAATTATTAATTATTTTTATGTAATTAGCATTCAGATGTAAGTCAGATCCTAGTAGTAAACCCCAGATCCTACTTGGTATAGACGAAGGCAAGTCCTCTGAGAAATCTTAAAAATGCTCTTTGTAAAAATTCTCCGTTCTCAAATTGTATTTTTTCGTTAACTTACTGTGACGTTTGTTAAACATAAATATACATAATAAATGTATTATATACAATATA
The DNA here is from genome assembly GCF_030014155.1 of Tachysurus vachellii. NCBI lineage: Eukaryota > Metazoa > Chordata > Actinopteri > Siluriformes > Bagridae > Tachysurus > Tachysurus vachellii. The sequence goes on from NC_083461.1 coordinate 3,771,412, forward strand.
CATAAAAAATCACAGCCAGCTTAAATGAATACGCATGATGTGAAATTGAAAGTCAAAATTCAGAGTTACAACGAGTTACAATGAGTTACCAGGAAGTAGGAAGAGACCTTGTGCCATTTCAAGGAAACTATCACGATGTGCTGTACGTTCCTGGAAATTAATCGTGTCTGAATACAAGAAATCATTACGAATCAGGAAAATGAATAGAGATTTACGTGTCCTTCGATTTCAAACGTTAGTCAGAAGATAAAAAGGCGATTACGTTACAGAGCGATGAGCCGCCGTTCCTAATCTGGTGTGTAGTTTATGACTGAACACTAGTTCAACTTATTCATAATTAGCGCTAATTATTTCTGTATATTGAAACTCCTCTGTCATAATTGTCCCTTTTGTTATTTTGTTATTTCCTGAATTCTGAGTGTTACTTCCTGTCTGATTTCCTGTTTTGAACCATTTCTCATTGCCTACGTTGTTTTTTTTGTCTACGATTCTGCCTGCAGAGTCAGATTTTTAATAAAACCCTGCTCACACGTATGTCCCCCATCCTCTCCTTCATGCCAGAATGAATTCAGGAAGCATGAGTTATCGGTTTTATTCCTACAGCGTTTTTAACACTAGACATCATTTCCAAGCTGCTTTACAGAAATCCGGATGCAAATTTAGATCCCTAATGAGCAAGTCAGATAAGTCATGCTGAGACAAGAAGAAGAAGAAGAAGAAGAAGAAGAAGAAGAAGAAGAAGAAGAAGAAGAAGAAGAAGAAGAAGAAGAAGAAAGCTCGAGAGAAACTAGACTCAGAGGCGAATTTCTTCCGTGTGACACCAGATAGTGGGATTATAATAGTAACAGTCGAGAAGCAGTATGCAAATGAGTGAAAACGAGTATGAATAGGAGGCTTCAGAGGAGGATAGCAGAACAGGTTATGATCACAGCTAAACCAATTTCACCAGTTCTGTCGATGTGGTGCGTAATGGAACATTCATGGATAATGTGAAAGCATGCGTTGCAAATAAAATCCTGCAAAAAAAAACAAGAAATCCCTGGAACGGTTATGTAGATTTGTCCTGTGTATTAAAGACTGCTTTATAGTGTGTAAATGCACAAGAGTTTCAATTCAAGACTTGTCGCATTATTGTTTTCCACACAAGTGTATTATATATAATATATATAATATATATATGTGTGTGTGTGTGTGTGTGTGGGTGCACAGGTCACCAAACCCAGACATTGTCCTGCGCCCGCTCTTGCAGGAACTTCAAAATGTTTACTTGGCTCTGTTAGCACCACTCACCATAAACCTCCAGGGCTTTATGGAGGGCAGTAAATGGAGAAGAAAATGGAAAACAAAGAGCATGTCTGTGCATAAGTCTTCCTCTCTTTGATCTCTCTATCCTTTCAACTCCTTCAGTTCATTTAAAGAGTTCTGCTTTCAGAAAAGTATAATCTCTCTCTCTCTCTCTCTCTCTCTCTCTCTCTCTCTCTCTCTGTGTCTCTCTCTCTCTCTCTCTCTCTCTCTCTCTCTCTCTCTCTCTCTCTCTTTCTCTTTCTCTTTCTCTCTCTCTCTCTCTCTCTCTCTCTCTCTCTCTCTCTCTCTCTCTCTCTCTCTCTCTCTCTCTCTCTCTCTCTCTCTCTCTCTCTCTCTCTCTCTCTCTCTCTCTTTCTTTCCACTCCTCTCTTTTACTCTTTATCTCCTTTCCCTTGTCTATTCTGTGCCCAGTTTTTTTTTCCTGTTGGCATGGCTCCTGTTTGTTTTCAGCCATTTTGGGGACTGGCAGTGCTCGTAACAAACTGCTTAAATGGCGTCCTCTTGCTCTCCCTCTCTCTTTCTCCCTCCCTTGCTTGCTCTCTTGCTCGTTCGCTCGCTATGCTATCACCCGGCTTTGTGTAAAATGGGCTACAGAGAGTGTGTGAGTGTCCGTGTATGAAGAACAATATTGCAAAAGATTAAAAAAAAAATTTCGGACTGGAATTAAAATGATAATAGAGGCATGAGTGATAAAAGGGGAAAAAAAACAGTGGGATAGTTGGTGAAACGAGGGGAAAGAAGTAACACCCTGGAATCGTGTGTCCGAGTCAAAGTGAAGTGCAAGAGGGAGAAAGAGTGTGTGGTGCGAGAGCAGGCGAGAGAGAAAAGAAGGAGAGAAGGAGGGGGAGATTCGGGAGTGCGAGAGTCGTCCCTGCCCTCCGTCTCTACATAGTGCTGCCTGTGTGTGTGCGTTGCCTGCGCTCTCTTGTTCACGCGCACACACACACACACACAAGCGCAGACAAGCATACACACACACATACACACAGAACGAGGGAGGGCGAGAGAGAGAGAGAGAGAGAGAGAGAGAGAGGGAGAGAGAGAGAGAGAGAGAGAGAGAGAGAGAACAGATCGCAGCAGAGATGCAGCAGGAGGTTTTTCGAGGTACGTAGTCTTGTTGTGTGCTTGCCTGGCGGAGAAATGAAGAGACCGTCAGACTCTTTTCTGTTTTTTCGTTCTTCTCTTCTTCCTGTTCCTTCACACTCTTCATCTTCACCACTGTCCCATCGAGTGTTGTTGTTGTTGTTGTTGTTGTTTGGGTACTGTGTAGGACACGAGAAGCGAGACGAGAGGAGTGTTGTCCTGTTTGTGTGTGCACGAGCATGCCTGTGTGCGTGCGTCTGTGCGTATGTGGAAGTGCGACTGTGTGTGTGTGTGTGTGTGTGTGTGTGGTGCTAAACAAGGCCTGCCTCCCTTATCCTCTCCTCTCGCGTCTCAACCACGCAGTTCTTTTTCACGGCCGATGAGTCACTCCGATTTAACAGAAACTAAGATGTGTTTTTTTCTAAAGAGATATATTTTACAGATTTTATACTTCTCGTTTTTTGCTTTACTTAGTGTTTCATAGCAATTGTACGTTTAGTTGTTAATTACTAAAATGGTACGAGTTTTTGTACGTAAATATGTGAATGTTCAGATGTGGAAAAATAAGCTTATAAAATGGCCACGCTGTTCTGTGTATTTTTTTTTCTCATTTTGTAAAATGTACAAACGCTTTAAAAGTACACCGGATTCCTGTTTTTTTGTTGTTGTTGTTGTTGTTTTGTTTTGTTTTTTTGTTCGTACAGCCTGTGTGAAATGGGCTGTAGTTCTCAGAGGGATCGTGATGTAGGAGTGAGCAGTTTGCTCATTTACTAAACATTTCTCTGGGTGTGTGGGGGGTATTTTTTGGTTGCGTTTGAGCTCATCATGGCTCAAATGGTGATGAACATTTTGTCATTATCCAGCCCCGAGATTCTAACATGATGACGAAGTGTTTATTGGGACTCCCTGCCAAGTTTTTCTAAGCTGTAAGATAGCTAGAAGACTAGGATGGGTATTGGTATCATTCTTATTATTCTTCCTATCTATTTCATTTGAATTTCACAGTTAAAGAATTATGGGAATCATTTACAGACTATGCCAAGCGTGGCTTTTTCTGTGGGTACAGCCGCTGAAGCGTGGCCTGTGCACCTGAGCGTCTTAAAGATATAGGACAGGATTTGATACCTCTTTCATCTCTTAACCCATCTATACCTCCCGCTCCCACTCAGTTCTTGTTCACCCCTCACTGCTGATCTTCTCCTTTCCACCATCTCCCCTCTCCTCCCCTTCCCTCTGGCTGGTTCAAACATGTTTTTTGGCCAGGGGGGTTGCTCAGAGTTCAGGATCTAGCCACAGCCCCCTTTTCACAGTCCGGCTCTGCCCAGTCCGGAGGTTGCAGGCCTGATGAAAATTCAAAGGCCTTCATACTTTCCTCTTATCCAGAGTGCTCTTTTTCTACTAATGACTAAATAAAAATCTGCATACGTCTACAGTATATAAGACATCTTAATCAAAGAGCACCGTCTTCTTAATGGACATGAAATCACAGATTTCCTTCTTTACTAAACTAACCTGCTATGTTTATAATGAGTTGCGTATGACAAAGATAGACAGACTTAGAGAGATAAATGAATGTTTGTTTCGCTCCATTACTTTTGCAGGATGTTTTTACGTGTGGAACAGACAGTCCCTCAAACTGTTTCAGGCAGTTGCATATTCGAGTAGAGGGGGAGCCGGAGTGCTGGGGATAAAAGGGAGGGTGGCGGTAAAGCCCCTGTCACGCTTGGCCAGCCTCTTCAGCTAAGGACAGCTTGTTGAGAGGCAGTGTGTGCGTCATGCACAAAGGGTGACGGAAACAGGGACAGATGCATTTCCTCATCCACAGCACAAAACAAATTTTGACATGTGGAACCCCTTGTAAGCATTTCCCTCACTGTTCTAAGCCTGTCATTTTTGCATGGATTGAAACAGGTGCAGTGTTGGTTACTTATTTCTTTATATTACACAGTTTCTTTAATGTTTATAATTAATCGAATTGATAAACGGCACAAATGTTACTCCTAGACTTTTTTTTGCTTTTCTTTTTAAATACTTCCTCTCCCCATAGATTATGTAAGATCTATAATTACAGCCCTGTTTTTTTGTACTTCCTTTGCACAGTCAGTGGCTCTGCTTGTGGTGTTTGGGTGATACTACCTGTCAGGTGGCTTGTTTACATTCAAACCGGTTGGTATGCGCCTGCAAAGGTTCTAGGTGTGTGCATGGCTGTGGTAGAGAGTACGTGCTTGTGTGTGCTTGTCCCTGTTAATGTGTGTGTGCGTGCGCATGAGCGTGTGTGTGTCTTGTGTGTTTGGCTGTTCCTGTCTCTGGCCTGGCTCTTTTTTACCGCCTCTCTCCGTCTCTCTAGCTCTCTCGCTCTGCAATAACAGTGCTGACCTAGTTTCATGTGTTCAGGGCTGCTTGTGGAATTTTACAGAGGCCTGCCTGCCTGGCTAAAACACAGGCAGAAAACCATGACTGGGGATTTTTCATGTGTAACATAAGTGCAAATACTTAAATAAAGTGTCCATGCTTTTTAAAAAAATATATACAAAGTCAGAATTTACCCAGCTAACATATATTTTGATGAATACCTTGGTGAAAAATTCCAGATAAAAAAGAGACTATGTAAATTGTTGTGGTTATTGAAATTATCAAGTGATATAAAAGGGGTGGATTAGAGGTATTATCCCTCCACACCCCAAGACAGCACCACTATTCTCTGTCAACATGCAGCCTAGCACATATTTATAGAAATATACTATCAATATCCTTGGTTTTTACGCTGAGAAATGTTAAAAATAACTTTGTTCAAGAAGAAGAAGAATCGAGAGTATTACTGTGAAGTGGTAGTGATTGCTAAGACTCTTTCCAACTTTGTAATACTGAAACTACTGATGACTACAGCTAAAACTAATGCTGTCTATTCATAGTTTAATTAAAAGGCAGGTTTTACACTGTTTGAAGACATTATTCATGATTATGTTTGGTTGCAAAGTTTTTGTAATCTTTGTACCTTCAACAGATACTTGCATGCAAGCTTATTTAAACAAATTTCTGTATGTTTTTCAGGTTTGGGGGCGGGGTCATGGTGTCCAGAATGGACGGCTGGCACCCCCTCCACATCAGTATCATACCCTTGGAATTAAATGAACAGCACCTGCCTGGCCCTGCTTCAGTTTATGAGAGGACTCCATTTTACATCCATCTAAGAATCGTCGCTGTGAACAACATCTACATCCAAGGATTGAGCTTTCCTCAGACTGACACTCCTCCTTCCTTGAATGCCTGCCAATCTTCCATTCCAGTGGTGGACACGGTTCTAAGTTTTACCTCACTCTGTTCAGTACTTCTGAACTTGCTGAACTGCATTTACGCATCTTGCTTCCTTAAGGGTCTGTTTGAAGTGGCTGGCTTGAAAAAGTGTCTTAAAGGACTAAAGCAAAAGGCTCAAATGAAACACAGAAATAAACAGATAAGAGTAGACAGGATGGGAGAAGGTACAGATGGGGTAGATGGTACCAAAACAACAAGGATATCGCTCAGTTTTCCGATCAGCACTGGACTGCCTGGTTTCTCTGCACAAAAGCACTGTCCAATAATTCATCCCCCTTCATCTTCTATAGCATTTGAAAGAGATGCTTCAAACAGCACTGCATGGAAGGAGGAAACTCTCAGAGACAAACCAGTGCCCAAAGGATCAAAATCAGACTACCTATCCTGCTCTTCCTCCTCCACTCTCCCCATAGATTTGACTGCACCTGTCAGTAAGAACTGCAAATCCACTATGTCTTTTTCTGTGGCTGGTAGTGGTCCCCACTTTCCAACATCTGCATTGCACACATCTGCTAAAATGGACTACTCAAGAGACACATCTGGAGTTAGTCTGCCTAATGACTACCCAGAACACTCAACAACAGAGACTGCACATATTTTGTTCAACCTGAGCGCAAGAGCCTTCCAAGGTCAGGTGACAAAAGACGTGGAAAGGGCAAAAGGCAAAAAACGCAAAGGAAACAGCCTACATGTTGAACTGAGCCTCCCTCTTCCCAGTATAAACCCACCTTCCTCTTCATCAAGCCCTCCTCCTCTTTCACCCCCTTCTGTCTCTCCAATGGCCCTCCCTCCTCAATCCTTCCATGACTCCTATCAAGCAGTGCCAAAACCAGAGCTGCTGTGCGGTGTATGCCACCGTCTGTTTAGCACCGCCTCATCCCTCACTGTGCACATGCGTCTTCATCGGGGTGGACGACTTCTCAGCTGCTGCCATTGTGGCAAAGCCTTTATTCATAATAAAAGACTGCAGTCTCATGAGGCCACCTGTCGGCAAGCACTGCCAGCGTTCGACATCCAGCCCAAACAGGAACCTTTAGAGGAGGGGACCATAGAGAAAACAAATGAGGCAACAGAGCCAGAACAGCTTGGGCAAGAAACGGGACCTGGACGACCCATAAAGAAAGGACGAAGCCTCCAAGGACATCATGCCAGGGCAATGTCTCACAATGATGCTCTCAGGGATGAGGATCACTTTGTGAAGATTGTTGATGGACATATCATTTACTTCTGTTCGGTTTGTGAACGCTCCTACATGACCCTGTCAAGTCTCAAGCGCCACTCTAATGTGCACTCATGGCGTCGGAAGTACCCATGCCACTACTGTGACAAGGTTTTTGCTCTTGCAGAGTATCGCACCAAACATGAGGTGTGGCACACTGGTGAAAGGCGATATCAGTGCATTTTTTGCTGGGAGGCCTTTCCCACCTACTACAACCTCAAGACACACCAGAAGGCATTCCATGGCATTAGTCCTGGCCTCATCTCAAGTGAGAAGACAGCCAATGGTGGCTACAAACAGAAGGTTAATGCACTTAAACTTTACCGCCTACTACCCATGCGCTCTCAAAAACGACCCTATAAGACATACAACCAGGCTTTGGCCGAGGGACTGCTCAAACCTGACCCATCAGCTACCTTGCCTTTGTCTCTAGGCTGCAGCCTCCCTCCAGGTCTGGGTCCCAGTAAACTGGACTCCTTCCTTAAGGATATTCATCCCCAAGACATTAAACCAGACCCTGAGGGTTTCCTGGTCAAGATGGACAAAGAGCAGTGCAGGAAGCTGGCATCAGCTAAGGCAGAGGTACCAGCAGAGGTCAGTGAAAAGGAAAGGTCAGATTTACATCTCTCTGGCAACAGCAGTGTCAAAGCCAAAAATGTCAAATGCCCAGAGACAGCAGTTTCTTCAGTCATTACATTTGGACATAGTAAACCCTCAGTCATCATGCATAGCACAGCACTCCCATCCTCTGTCATTGTTCAACGAGATAAGACACCCTCTGAGGATGGAAAATGTCCTACTGAGAGCAGTCATGCATTGGATAAGACTTTGCAAAAATCACTTAAAAAGCATACACAAAAAGATCATACACATGCCCGTAGTAAGTGGGAAACAACCAGCACGCATACAGAAATCTCAAAAATCCAACAGCCAGCAGAAAAGATTCACAAAGGTCGAAAAGCTCATACCAAGAGTGCGTCAAGCAAGGTGGTTCCCATATCTGTGGGTTCAGAGGTCAAAGGGAGCGGGCCTCTTTGTCAGATTACTGTACGTATAGGGGAAGAGGCTATTGTCAAAAGGAGTATATCTGAGACAGACCTCATGAGAGACAAAAGTCCACCAAGTAAAGACAAAAAGGGCAACTTTCTGCATGGAGACCAGAGAGAACCACGACATACCCATCACCATCATCGCAGACACCATAGTCATCGCAGTTCCAGCCAGGAAGAAAGAGATTCCAAACTGCCAGGCAAGGTGAGGAAGTATTTCTTCCGACAAGAAGTCAGGGAAGACCGGAATGATCATGATGGAGAAGACAACCTGTGGAGACCGTATTATTCGTATAAGCCCAAGAGAAAGGCTTTGCATATGCAGAAGATCAAGAGCTGGCAGCGCAAAATGCATTACAAACGATCACTGCGGCTGATGAAAAGAGCAGAAAGACTAATGAGTGGTGTAAACAAAGAGGAAGGTACTTTAGAGGAAGAAGAAAAAGATGAAGTAAAAGAGGAGGAAAAAGAAGTTTTTCATCAGAAGGAGCTCAAAGATGACACAGAACCTCCTTGTGTTCCCACAATAACAGAAGAAAAGGAGGAAGAAAAGGGGGGTCCTGGAATGCGTGACCTTTCTTACTCCACAGCTTTATCCCAGCCCACTCTGAATTCTCAATACACAGTTTCCCCTACCATCAAACAACGTTGGTCTGGGGACCAAGCCTCTGAATGTGGATCATGTGGCCGCTGGTTCTCCAGCTCAAGGAAGCGAGACAAACATGAGCTAACACATCTATTTGAGTTTGTCTGTCTACACTGCAGAGCTACTTTCCCTTCTCAGACCAAATTAGAGGAACATCAGAGAACCAGCCACCCAAAAAATAAACCTCTGCCTACCTCCGCTTCATGTAATTCAGAGTCATCAAGCAAGGAAAATTCAATGGAATTAGAGGAGACAAGCAGTGTATTAAACAGGCGGTTCTTAGAAAAGGGGAGTACTGCTCGCTTGGGAAGAAGGCCAATGACTAGATATACCTGCTCCCAGTGCGATAAAGTGTGTAAGACTGCTGCCGCGCTAAACTGCCACCTGAAGAGGCATGAGCTAGGCAACACTACAGAGACTATCCAGCCAGTGCTGGACATGCAAAGTCATAATACTGTGGTATTACCCGAGGTAGACAAGGTTGAAAGAACAGATTCAGACATCTTACCTAGGCATGCACAGCCCATCCCAGTTATCAACTATCTCAAATCAGATTCTCAACACACACAGAAAAAGGCAGTTGAAAGGAATGAAGAGCACCAAAGATTAGCTACTGGAGAAAGTCCAAAGCTAGCAGCTATTGACAAAATCCACAGTTCACAATTGAGCACTGTATCTTCCCCAGTTAGACTTAGCCCAACACCAGAAAGGTCAAATGTCATCTCCCCTGGTCTGCCCAGTGTGCTCGTAATGAATGGAGCAGAGTGCCTGGACTTCCGAACTCCTGAGAAAAGGAGTCTAGATGCACAGGATCAGAGGAAAAGAAGCCTCACACCCACTGACAGACCAAACCAAGCCTGTCAAGTCCAAATGGTAGAAAAGGTTAGAAGTGATGCAGGTCCATCTATATCCCCTGCATTACAATCTGTCAAAGAGAGTGCTTTGAGTGTTCAAGAGATAGAAACACACCAACACAAGGATATTCACATCAGTGATCCTTCACAAGAGGCTGCACAAGAGGCTCAAGACCTTAGAGTATCTAGAATGGCTTGCAGCATCCAAGCAGAGGATTTGTCCATGCCAACAATACTGGCAAGGGAGAGAGAGTTTTCCCAGCAAGCTGCATACCAATACTCGACCAACAAAATTCGATCCACAGAAGATGTGATGCTCGTAGTACCCAAAGAGGAGCCACTGAGCCCTGTGCCCTCTCCCACCTGCTCTGTCATTCAAACTACTCACAAAGGACCCCCACAAAGGCACCCACGGTCCCCTAGTCACTCTCCAAGACCTTTGAACCTACAGTTACGGTCACATTTAGAGACACACCAAGCACACCAAGGCATGCACTGTGTTGAGAAACAAAGATCTGTGATTCCAACAGGTTCAGATCATAGCAGTGAGCCCCTCTCTACTCGTTCTGCATTGCATCCCCAAGTGCCCCATTCAGAGCCAGAGACAAAGGACAGCACAGCTTCAAGAGATCCCTGTAGAGAATCTAGCTATCCTGTTCAGGAGTATGCATTTCCCTTAATCATACCAGGAGGGTATTGCTCTGGTAAGAAACAGGAGGACCAGATGCTCATGTCATACCCTTCTGCACCCTTGTCTTTTGGTGCACTAGGAAAGATGGTACCCCATACTGACTCAACAAAACTGCCCTTTTACCCTGATCCCTATCAACTCCTCTATGGCCCACAGCTACTACCATACCCATACAACCTTGCCACCCTGCCTATGGCTCTCAACATGATGGCACCAGGGGACAAAGTAGAGCCCTTGCCCTTTTTACCCACTCTTTTCAACTATGCTGCAGTAGGAGCCCCTTTGTCTCACCCTTTAGTAGTGAACCCCAGCTTATATAATAGCAGCAGTAGCACAAAGCGAAATAGTGACAACCCATGAGAGTATGAGGAGTCCACAGCACTGAAGGAATACTGTATAGTTTAAAAGAGGACCAGACCTTAGAAGGAATATGTGTTGTTGCTGTTTGATAAACGAACTACTTGCACAGACATTTAAGTCTCTTTGGAAAAGTAGCAAAAACCATAGGTGTATGTACAAATTTAAATATAGTGAAGTAACGGAGCGGTGCCTTGGAGGTAGGACCTGTGGGTAAAAGGGAGGTCGTGAACTGGTGATCTGCTGGTACAATGTGGACCTCTTCCCTTTGCCAGTGGCAAAACACACCTCTGACACACCACTCCTCTCCCTCTTTAGAAGAGTTAGAGCTTGGTTATCCGTCCTCTCAGATTTGTTGTAATAACTGTTATAAATAATACATCTGGACAGCTAACAGGGTGTATTTTCTGGAAAAAAAAACAACAAAAAAACAAACAAAAAAAAAAAAGTGTGGTTTCCACTAGTGACAGTATACCAATAACGATCATATTTGTAGTTCCGATATGAGCTTTTATTAATGCAAATAGAAATAATATAGGGGCCAAGCTCTTCATTCTTAAATGGAAAAATACACACTCAATTCAGTGAAGGAAGATAATAGCATATAAGCAGTTTTGTGTGTGTGTGTGTGTGTGTGTGTGTGTGTGTGTGTGTGTGTGTGTGTGTTTCAACCTCTCATCATGCATGTAGTTTGGGGTAACTGTCTTTTTACAACATTATGTAGGTTCTGTTGTGTGTATTTTCAGTACTGGCTTCGATGTGAGAGTCTGCGCCGTGTGTGTGGGTGTCTTGAGGGTGATGTGTGCATGCACTGCACAGTTGTAGCCAGCAATGTTTGTGCTATATCCGCCTCGTTCAGCTAAACAGATATTGATATCGATGCGGACATATGAGCATCATTCCTAGACAGGCTGTTACAACTTTTTTGTAGATCAGCAAGTAGAAAAATAGATGAGGTTCTTCCTTTGTCGGTCACATCTTAGCAGCTTTGATAGCTTACCTACATGTCATATTGGATGGAATTTGTTTATATGTGAGCTTTTTTTTAACTAACCAGCACCATGGTTGCTTGGTAAATTAATGGCAATTCAGGATGGACTGCATTTTGCAATGTCATGTACACGGTATGTTTGTAGATGTTGTTGGAATGATTGTTAGGAGGCTTGAGTCAAGAACTGGACACAAAACATTTTTTTTTTAAAACATCTGAGTACTCATCAATTATCTTATAGTTGTTTCTAGAAGTGGAAATAAGTTTAGTGGCCTTCTCCTCCCCAGTGCCCCCTGGTGTCCACCAAAGACACTCCATTTACTTGACTGAAATCTGAGAGAGACCGAGGTAAAAGGCAGATGAGAGCGACAGAGAGAGTGGGAGGGAAGTGGAACAAAGTGCAGCGAGTCTGTTATCGCCAGTAGAACCTCCATTACAAAGTCACAGAAAATAAAGCTCTAAGCAGCTGGTGAATACCGTTTTTCAGGCAGACGTGACCTAAGGAAGCCTGTTACGTGTGAGCCGGGGTTATGGTGGTTAGCCAACCATCTCTCTCCACGTCTCCTCTGCAGTGCACAGAAACAGCAAGAGTTGACGTCAGCTCCTCCTGACGTCCGCGCATGGTCTGAGTTGCAATGCTTAAGACTTAAAAAAAAAAAAGAAAAAAGAAAAAAAGAAAATTTGCTCACTGACCTGGAGTGGCTTGAACACTCCTTTAGAACTTTCCTGTTTTTTTATATATATACACATATATATATATAAATATATATCTTTTTAAAACAATATAATTTGTTTATTTTACCTATTTTCCCTTTTTGATAGAGAGATTTGTGAGGATTGTGCTTGAAGGCGGTCTTTCAAGTGCACAAGAATATGAATGTAATTTAGTCATGAGGTTATAAAAAAAAAACATGAACAGTATGGTAGATGTTTTCTGACTTGAAAAATAACATGTAATAACGAACCGCTTTGAGGTATTCACATATATACAGTAGTCTTAGAAACATGTCTAGGAACTTGGATTCAATATAATCATAACGCATGAACAGCACTCGCTTCTTTATTATCTTCTGGTATCGACATAACAGTCATCACTCCGCTTTCTTTCTCATGTGTGGTTCTGTTTATTTTTTTCCTTTCTTTTCTTCGCTGATGGTTGGCTTGAAATACTATCTGCTGTAAAGCTGTCAATTTTCAATTCATCTTTTTTTGTTCTATCATTTTAACTTAAAACTGAAACCAAAAAAAAGAGCCCCAACAATGAAGCTGTGCTTCATGACTTTTACACAGTTACAGCACATGCTGTCCACTTATAAAAGTCCCCATAAACACAAATCACTCACACTGTGATTTTTCTCCCCTTCCTCTTCCCACTACCGAGCGTTTTATCCTGTCCTTTTGAAGTGAGTGCATTGAAGCCGCAGCACTGTTCATTTCCGAATATAACAAGAAGATTTGTTGCTTTTCTTGGGTGTAGGTACTTTCACATAGTGTGTGTGTGTGTGTATGTGTGTGTTAGAGCACATTTGAGGAAAAGGAAAACCAAAACAAGCATTATATCCCTTGAGGCTTGCCACCAAATCAGAGTTTGGGTTTGGACCTCTACCAACGTGTTGTTAAATTCTCCTCACACACTTTTCTCATGAGCAGTGTTGGGTCACAACAGACTACATGCATATCTGTCATCAGACTGCTGTATTTTTTTATGGATTACTTACAATTGGATTTTCGAGACCACTGAATCTGCCTATGAACTGCATGACTGCTTTGCCACGATCGAAATATGACTAATCGTTGGCTTGGGAGTTACTCTGCTAAACGTTTTCATTTTAAACAAATCATTCCAGCTGTTAAAGGAACTGTTTGTAATTTTGAACAGCTCTTTTTTAGACAGGGGCGGAGCTCATTTCAGGGCCAGAACAAAATGCAACAAAACAACAAAACGCGTGTGACTGAATGCAAAGCAATATTGTTTCACATTTTCTTTAACTTATCTTATTTATCTTATCAATTTTCTTACTCAGATTATTATTAAAAAATTACAACGTGTTCCTTTAATAAAATTTGACGACGGGACTGTTAAATAAACATGAACATAAACCTTTAACGAATTAGCAGAAAAATGTGTTTTGCAACATATATCATTAATAATGAGACATTTTAGTAATAAATAATCAAATAGTTATATTATTCATACTTTTTGTCCAAAAATAATAATAAGATATTTCTTTTCCATCTTAAACGTATTTAAGATGTACACTTATTATTTACCTAACACTGCTCATGAGTAATGAAACATAAATAAAATAAAATAAACATTTTCCATTAAAAGCTGTGGACATTTGTTATAATATACATTTGTCAAAAAGCAGCTTTCTCACAACTACAACAATTAAAGTTCGGACACCCAAAACATCCCTTTTAAAACAAGCTACCAAGAAAACATGTTATGTTAATTTATGATCATGCACTTTACCAAAATTTTGATTACCAAAATTAATTTGTAATTTCATGTACAAGTGTATTATTATTATTATTATTATTATTATTATTATTGTATTTTTTTTATTATTATTATTTTAAAACTCTCACAATGTGAATGTTGAATAATTAAGGACCTATCCTATCATCCTGCACGCAGGAAAACACTTCAAGGCCGTTTGTTTGCTTGAAATATGCCACCAAATCAAGGTCCTTGCAGGCAAAATGACAGAACGAGTGTAGATGGATGCACTTACATACTGTATCCAGGGTCACACACCCCACACACTGTTTGTTTTTAGCCCTTCCTAAAATGCAAATACTAGCAAGTAATTACAGCCAGACGAAACCAGCAGAAAACCCCAGTGCAGACATCAATACTCACTCCGACTAGCTGACAGTTTAGCTACGTATATGTGTTCAGCAGGTGTAGTCTTAGGCATGTGATGGATTTTGTCCCGGTATTGTGAAAATGTACAAGCTAAAATTGTGCCATTGTTTTAGAAGTTCACATATTTGGCCTGAAATGTTTCCTGAAATGTTTGGTTGTTTCTTGTTGACTTTGTCTTCACACAAAGGGTCTGTTAACTCATTGCCAAATCAAGCCTGTAATAATCCTTTTTTTTTTCACTTTTCTTGATTTTTTTTTTGCTCTAGTTCTTCAGTCTCCCTCTGTCCATGCTACACTCATTCAAATAAAGTATTAACCTGATGACCTACTGAAGAGTTTTGAATCAGTTCCATGGTTCAGACGATAAACCTACTGCACTTTCTGGTGACTGAAGCAAACTTTTAATACAGAAATTAGTATTATTATTAGTAGTAATAGTAGTATTTCCTATAACATTTTGGGATTATAACATTAATAATTAAAGGCAAGAAGAAAACATTGATGTTGTGATGCAGCGTTAGTGTTTTTCAGTTTTACCACCGTAAACGGATGAAAAATCCTTATTTTCCAATTAAAAGATGTCCTGAATTGTTTTATACCACAGCAATTTTCCAATAATTACAAGATTCCAATTATTAAAGAACAGCAATTACTTTTTATCCATTTATAGTTACACATGACATGATGAAGGTTAAAATAAGTTATCACTGTTGTTATACTTTACAGCAGCTCATTTTATTTCTAGCTCTTCAAGGAAATACAATAAAAAGCAGCTTGACATGTACAGAGATAGCATGTTTTATATATATTTTAACATACATATATTTAATAATAATAATAACAACAACAACAACAATAATAATAATATTAATAATAATAATTATACAAATTTAGAGTTTATTGTAAAAATCGATTTTCTTTTTCATAAACATCTTTTTTTTTTTTTTTCTGGAAATAAACCAATATGAAAGCATTGTGTAGCTGTTAACTGTTATTGTTCACTCTCTCTGTTTGTTTAAGCAAGGAAATAAAGTACATTTCAAACATTTAAATTTTAAGTGCAGGTTTTAGAAGAAAACTGTTCAAGGAAGATCCACGAAGAAGATAAAGGAATTCATAGCAACATTTTTCATCATTTTGTTTGAAAACTGACTGCTATGTTGGACATGAACCACCTCAGTGAGTAATGCCCACCCACATATAACATGCACACACACACACACACACATATGCACACTGCGTACATCTGAGTTTACTGGAACGGGCAAACAAGCATCAATCACCTCTTAAAGGTCATCCACCTATCAGACACGGACTAACAGGGCCTACGCCTGTCAATAACCAACTGCTTTCAAAATCTGTGTCAATAATCTCTCGCGTTTCACACACATGTGGTTCTGTGTCAAATTTTCACTTGACAACAAATGAAACATTGGAAAATGACATGAACATAAAGGAATTGTTTGACAAGAAAATGGTGAAAAAAAAAACAAGTTGCTTAAGAATAACTTGAAATGAAAATAAATTAATCCTGTAAAAAATCATCCGTAAAATGAATGTCATATAAGAAACAAGAAAATAAATGAATCATGTGGAAAAAAATCAAATAAACATAAATAAATTGTTTGAAAAGAATCAAATGCAAATAAATGAGTCGTGGAAAAAAATTCCATGTAATCGAATCAGTTAAAAACACAAAAATAAATGAATAATGTAAAAAAATCATAAGAAAAAGTAAATCATGACTAAATAACTAAACAAGTATCACACATCACAATTTTTGTGCGGAAATCATATATCGAAAAACCTCATTAGTAAAGTTGACTGAAAAATGGCATAGCAGATGATTATTTTATGGGATTTTGCATTTTTCTTCCCATCCATCACAAAATCAGAGTTATTTTCATTATCTAAGAACTGTACTTAAAAAAAAGACAAGCACTTTACAGGCAGCGCTAGTTTAAGTGTTTAAGGCTTTGGGTTGTTGATCAGAGGATCAGGGTTCAAGTCCCAGCACAGCCAAGCTGCCACTGTTGAGCAAGGCCCTTAACCCTCTCTGCTCCAGTGGTGCTGTATCATGTACCCTGTGCTCTGTGCTGTACCCTGTGCTCTGACCCCAACCTCCAAAGTTGTGGTATGTGAAGAAAGAATTTCACTGTAATGTAAATGTGGCAAAATAAAGTCTTCTGTTCGAAACAGGTTTCCTAAGGACACATTTTTCTACAGTGACCTCGCGCATAAACTCGACAAATCCCGCCAAAAACAAACAGATCGATGCGTGATACAAATACGACTCTCAGAGCTGCGCCTCAGTGCCAGTGTAAAGTCAGCCAGCCAGCATTAAACCGACAAATAACATCAGGGGTCTCACAATCTGCGAAATTAATAATCACTTACGGCAGTCCTGAGCTCCTCCTTCAGCCCACGATTGTTCTTCTATCCAGCTCAGGATAAGCTGAAGAATGGACCACCTAAGGAAAGCGACCGTGTTCCTGGGGTTCATAAACTGGCTTTGCTTGGTTTCAGCAGTAAAGGTCAGTCTGAATTTGGCTATTTTACATGGTTACAAAATTCCTACTAGTGTGTGTGTGTGTGTGTGTGTGTGTGTGTGTGTGTGTGTGTGTGATAAAATTAAACGCAAATGTTACAATTTGATTTTTTTAAATGACAAAAAGTTACATGTGCAAGTCACAAGTAAGTCTCAAGTCATGAACTTCAAGTCAAAGTCAAGTCGAGTCTTTTTTTAATATTTGTCAAGCAAGTCTTAAGTCTCAAATTTGCGACTTAAGTCGGACTCGAGTCAAGTCATATGACTCGAGTCCCCCATCTCTGGTAAATATTAATTAATAATAATAAAAAGTATTAAAAATTAATAAAAAAAAATTCTTGCACACTTGCTTTATATGTCTTAAACTTCACCAGTGGTGTGAGCGACATTTCAGACACCTTAATAAGTCAGTGCTAATTCGCTAAAGCCGCGTTTAGACGATTTCACGGCTTTGCGAATGCTTTTTGCATCCAGGAATCTTTTTATTCTTCTTTAAGCTGCATTTCTATAACCGATGAGCTGCGAATACACTCAGAAACAAATTCCAGAGTTAAGCCTTTCATGAATAAATAAGTTTTAGGAGCACTATGAGCAAACAATGGATCAAACATAATGCTAAAATATGAAAAAAAATAAGGAAATGAGTATTTTAAAGAATTCTTGACAGGTAGTAAATCTATGCAGTTTAGGAATGTTTTAGAGCGCAGCTGAATTATACTGAATCATCTGATTTTGAGAACCGAAGACCTTTTCATTTACTGTAACCTGGAACGGAGCTGGAATCAACTGGGTTTCTTTAACCCAAATTACTGACTCTCTTGCGCAACCAGTTTCTACCAGAAGGCACGTTATTAGCTGAATGGAGTCCTTGTGTGTGCAATTAAAGAGTCATATGATCTCAGTGTATTAGACGACATTCAGCTTCAGTTTCCTTGAATACTTAAGGATTAGTCCAAGAGATGCAGGTCTTTATGCAAGAGATCTTTATGGAGAACAACATCATGAAGACCAAGGAGTTTAGGACACGTTCCAAGTTGTGGAAAAGTATCATCCATCCATCCATCCATCCATCCATCCATTCATACAAACAAACATACATTTTCTGTAGTATTTATTCTACACAGATTCATAAGAAACCTGGAGTCTGTCCCAGGAGGACTTGGGTGACACCCTGTATGGGGTTCCAACCCATCACAGAGCACACACACACTACAGACTTATTTTAGAGCTGCCCATCATCTTACCCTGAGGGAAACCCCTGAGGCACACATGCAAATGTGCAAAGCAAACATGCTAACCATTAAACTATCACCTGCAGAGTGATATTAAATCTGTCATTAAACAATGAAAAGAACATAACTTCAGTTCTAGATGAGGATGTACACCAATGATACACCAACAACAAAATGGGTTCTCCAGGGTTCCTGGTTTGTTCCTGAGCTCGAGTTGAAGTCTCTGAGGTGTTTTGCAGGTCCATCCTGACTGGG
The DNA here is from genome assembly GCF_030014155.1 of Tachysurus vachellii. Lineage (NCBI taxonomy): Eukaryota > Metazoa > Chordata > Actinopteri > Siluriformes > Bagridae > Tachysurus > Tachysurus vachellii. The sequence goes on from NC_083461.1 coordinate 3,789,829, forward strand.
ATCCAATCCAAGATGTATTCCTGCTTCCTTCAATGTTTCTACTTATAGATAAATAAATATACTCTATCTGATTAAATTTTTGTGGATAAAAGTATTTTTATAGATACAAAATACATTTAGATACATTTATATTGCAAATAAGTGTCCTGATAAATCTCTCATGTTTCTACTTAACCCGCATTTCATTCCATGCAACTGTTCCAGCGGTTAATGAGTATTAGTTCATGGATTTCTCTAAAAAATAAAAAGATCTATAATGTTTTCATTTGACTCTCATTTGACTGTCCCATTATTCCTGAATTCAATAACAAAGACCAAAATTCCATAAAAATAGGAAAGATTCTCGAGTACACACAGTGCCTGAAGTCTGAAGTATGTGTGTCTTACTGTGAATCCTTTTGTCTAAGCTATCAGGAAGTGAGGTCATCAACCTTGGCCACAAATCAACAGCCTGGGAGCCTTTAATGAACATTACTGCAAATCTCTCCTCCATATCCAGGTCAGTCTGTAGAATCCTTTACAAGTTTTTTTTTGGAACTGAGTCTATTTATCTACTGGCTGGTGTTAAATATCTTATAAACTGGAGATAGCTAGCTTTAAAATACACTAACTATACTAAGAAGAAGCCTTTATTTGTCACATATACATTACAGCACAGTGAAAGACTTTCTTCACACATCCCAATGTTGGAAGCTGGAGCAATGAGGGTTAAGGGCCTTGCTCAAGGGCCCAACAGTGGCAGCTTGACAGGGCTGGGGCTTAAACCCTGATCCACAACCCCAAGCCCAAGAGCCACCACTGTGGCGCTAGCTAGCTAGAAATTACGTTATCTAACAAATAAAATACCCCACATTGTGCTTTAATAATCATATTTACCATTTTCACCCTAAAGTTGATTATTTTCCTATAACGCGACATCTCAGCAAATTACCCATAATTACACATTTCTATTAATTACATTCCAACACCTCATATCGCACCGTATCCGTTTATACAGTAATGTGCAAAGTCCAAACTTTATTTAATCCCACATCCCTCACAAGTTTGTGATTCTTTAGAAGTTATTTTAATGTATCTTGTAAAATGACCTAAAAAAGGTCACATGGTGTAAAAACTCCTCTGTACTAAACCGTCTGTCTGTTACAAAGCCGTGACACTGGAGACTCCTTCCATAAACGTCTCAATATCTTTCAAACGTCTGCATATCAACAATCAAACATGTTTTTATTAGAAATTAGACATTTTGATTTATGTATATATTCCTAATCATGTGTTAGGTCATGTGGTTAAGTAAAGATGCCTTTAAAAATAATGAAAACATTTTGTATATAGAATTTGAAAATCTTGAAAATATTGTGGGATGTGGTAGCCTAGTGATTAAGGTGTTGGACTAGTGATCGGAAGGTCATGAGTTCGAATCCCATGTCCACCAAGCTGCCATTGCTGGACCCCTGAGCAAGGCCCTTAACCCTTAATTGCTCAGTTGTATGAATTGAAATAAAATTGTTAGTCACTCTGGATAAGGGTGTCTGCTACATGACGTAAATGTTGTTGATTCTGGAGATTTTACCTGTCACACTACTAACCACTGACAGTAAGCACTCAATATTTTCTAAAAAGTGTGTATATGTATATATATATCCAACGACAGGTGATATTCATGTGTGTCTTTACCTGCAGCATCACCTCCACCTTTGAGTTTCGAACCCTCGATCCCGAGGGCATCATCTTCTACGGAGACACCAAAGAGGGCCAAGATTGGTTTGTTCTTTCCCTCCATGATGGTGTTCCTGAAGTGCAGATCGGTAAAGCGAATATATTGGTCAGTGTGAAAGGAGGACCGAAACTGAACGATGGCGTTTGGCACAAGGTAAGAATTTTCCTTAACACCAACGTCTTCTAATAAATCGTCTTCTTATCTAAAAACAAAGGGAGAAATGAGCAGGAAACGCTTCATATAACATATTCACGGTGGGTTAAAGGATGAATATTGTATGTAAATCTTGATTTCTGATTGAAAACTGATGATTTCTTAAAGAGTATGTCACAATTATTGAAATGAAAATAATTAAAGGCTAAAATATCCAATTGTTTAGAACTAAACTGAGATCAGACCTTTGGAACCCCAAATATTGTAATAGCAGGACAAACATCGATACTGATCCTGAGCACCTCGGACATCACTGTAAAATAATGAACCCAGTAAGTTTGCAATTTAGAACAAGTTAAAAAACATATGGAAGGGGGCACGGTGGCTTAGTGGTTAGCACATTCGCCTCACACCTCCAGGGTCGGGGTTCGATTCCCGCCTCCACCTTGTGTGTGTGGAGTTTGCATGTTCTCCCCGTGCCTCGGGGGTTTCCTCCGGGTACTCCGGTTTCCTCCCCCGGTCCAAAGACATGCATGGTAGGTTGATTGGCATCTCTGGAAAATTGTCCGTAGTGTGTGATTGCGTGAGTGAATGAGTGTGTGTGTGCCCTGCGATGGGTTGGCACTCCATCCAGGGTGTATCCTGCCTTGATGCCCGATGACGCCTGAGATAGGCACAGGCTCCCCGTGACCCGAGGTAGTTCGGATAAGCGGTAGAAAATGAATGAATGAATGAATAAAAAACATATGACTCAAATTGCACTGAGATGCATGACATCTGTCACATCTGTCCTCTATAGTAGAACATATTTCAGATAACCAGGCCTTAGAGAAATGACTTCTATGTAGTATTTTATATTGTATAAGGCTCAGACGAGCACTTATCGTACTAGAACGTATTCTATCTAATGCAACGGCCCACTATTCCTCTTCAAAACTCTCTTCGAGCTCACCCTTCTAAGCTCTTTTAATTTTATCAATCGCACTCCCATCTAAACACAGTATCCGACCATAGATTCTTGAAATTTGTGACCTCTTGTATAGGAGGTGAAGGGGGTAATTAGGAAACAGAGTGGCAGCACGATGTCTGACCTGTAAAAACCAGAACAGATGGGATTCAGGCAGCACTAGTTCAGAGGATAACTGTTCATAATTACAAAAGGTACCTTCTTTATATAAGTCTTGAAAGCATCTGATGCCTTTTCCATGCCATTGCTTAAAAACAGGATCAGTAATAGATGGTGAAATAGATAGAAAGAAGGGGGCATAGAAGACTTTATTATTGCCACATATACATTACAGCACAGTGGAATTCTTTTTTCTGCACATACCCTAACTGAGGAGGTTGGGGTCAGAGTGCAGGGGCAGCTATGATACAGTACCCCTAGAGCAGGGAGGGTTGAGGGCCTTGCTCAAGGGCCCAGCAGAGGCAGCTTTGCTGTGCTGGGCCTTGAACCCCGATCTTCCGATCAACAACCCAGAGCCTTAACCAGTTGAGCCACCACTGCCCCTACATGAGCGGGGTGAAGTAAACAAAGCCAGTAAATCTGAGCCAAAATGTTGATTTATGAACATTTGCTGAACAATAGCCCACCACGAAGCTTCATCTATGAAGCAATGGATTCCAAATTCTGGGTACTTTACAGCCCCTCAAAAAGTGTGTAAAACAATCTGGTCAATAGACTTAAAGAAACGCTTAAGAAACAAAGGAATGCACTGAAAAACAAAGAGAAATTTAGGCAACATTTTTTACTGCATTAATCGACCAGTCAATGACAAAAATAGTTTGTTGCTGAGGAAATTTAAGCGTATTTAATATGTAGTCGTCCATCTCAGGAGTGAACGTGACGTACTGTACAGGGTTTGACAGACAGGCCGCAAGTGTGGAAAATCAGCATGTAATTAATCCATGAATTATAGTCGTAGTACATGTCAGGGGTCAAAACACTCAGACAGCATTAATCAAAGAGTAAGCTGTAATCAAGAAACGGAAAAAACAAGCAAGGAACCAAGAAAATAAAGAAAAACTATGATACCACTGACAACATCAGAAAGAAACAGAAACGCAAGAGTTTATTTTATTTGGGGCTGGGGGGTGGGGGGTATTGTGGGGCAGAGACTGGACCGTCACTGAAATCAACACACACTTAAACATAAGGTTGTTGTTGCCATGGGAAACATGACAGTAACAATTATTCCTTATATCCACCTGTAAAAGATCAGCGACTGCAAAATAGAAATAATATTAAAAATTAAACCTGTGAAAAAATCTGTTAATCCAAAAAATTTGTTAAAGTTCTTTAGTACATTCATTTCACATAAAGGTACAAATGGTTTTTGAGATGTATTTTGTCAAATATTTGCAATGAAATATCAGGATAAAAAATTCAGAAAAGGAATCCAAGCTTGAGTGAAGTTTAAAAGACATTTTCTTCCAGTTTAAGTTCCAGTTTAACTTTGTGACACACAACATCTTCAGCTCGTGCAGACCTGTGGTCTCTGAGCCGCTACCAGACGCTCGTTTCCTTCTGCCATGTGCACGGTAAAGAACAAGCCTGTTATTGGCAAGAGAAGAAAGTCATCCTTCCTTTCACCTAGAAATATGACCCAGTTACTTACTGAAACACAGCCATGGGCGGAGCTACAGATGTCAATCAAGTCAACAAAACATGAGAACCTGAACAAACAAAAAAATAATAAACAAACAAGCCAACAGATAGATAGATAGATAGATAGATAGATAGATAGATAGATAGATAGATAGATAGATAGATAGATGAATAAATGAGTAGATAGATAGATAGATAGATAGATAGATAGATAGATAGATAGATAGATAGATAGATAGATAGATAAATGAATTGATAGATAGATAGATAGATAGATAGATAGATAGATAGATAGATAGATAGATGAATAAATGAATAAATAGATAGATAGATAGATAGATAGATAGATAGATAGATAGATAGATAGATAGATGAATAAATGAGTAGATAGATAGATAGATAGATAGATAGATAGATAGATAGATAGATAGATAGATGAATAAATGAATAGATAGATAGATAGAAAGATAGATAGATAGATAGATAGATAGATAGATAGATAGATAGATAGATAGATAGATAGATGAATAAATAAATAGATAGATAGATAGATAGATAGATAGATAGATAGATAGATAGATAGATAGATAGATAGATAGATAGATAGATAGATAGATGAATAAATGAATAGATAGATAGATAGATAGATAGATAGATAGATAGATAGATAGATAGATAGATGATAGATAGATAGATAGATAGATAGATGAATAAATGAGTAGATAGATAGATAGATAGATAGATAGATAGATAGATAGATAGATAGATTGATAGATAGATTGATTGATAAATAGATGCATAAATGAATAGATAGATAGATAGATAGATAGATAGATAGATAGATAGATAGATAGATAGATAGATAGATAGATGAATAAATGAATAAATAAATAGATAGATAAGAAACCTGAGATGCACATAATCAGAAATTAAATCCCAGTGATGTGATCTTTTAGCCCTAACGAAGACTCAAGATGATACTCAAGGCATCAAAGACCATTGTAGAAAATTAACATTGTAAATTTTAACATTTTAAAGCTTAAAATATTTAAATTCTTTGTATCTAATTGTTTGCACTGAGATCAACATGAGACATGGACTGTTTGAGCTTTTAAACTTTGGGATTTACTTCCCAGATCATACCATTTTATCTCCAGTGGTTTAATCCATCATGAAAGACTTGAAGACTTTACTGCATAAACTACAAGTATTATTTAATTTGGTTAAACATTTAATTCATAGTGTTAACGTTTACCTACAGAGGACTTTATAGCACATTCTATAGAATTTCTACAGAACTTATACAGGCGGTGACATTAGATGTTTTATTTCATTTTGTCTTAATGTAAAAGTCAGAAAGTTGACTAATTGAGCGGTTTTATAAAAAATAAATAAATAAATAAATAAATTTTTTAGTATTTTTTTTCTCGCAAATTCGAATTCCCATCAAATTCAAATTGAAATTTTATTTGTCACAATCATTCATGACACGACATGCAATGCAAATGTTTCTCATTGAAAATTGTTTTAAATTTTTTAAAGCACATAGGTAAAGAGCATTTGATCGCATTTTTCTGTAAGAAGCTGATAGAGTAAAAGCAATAAATAAAATAAATTACAGATAGAAGATCCATGAAGGTAAATAAGGATTTATTTCTTCTCTTTGTTTTATGTAAAGGTAAAGAGATATATTTTACAGAAACCTTTATGTCATCTAACAGGAATTAATCGAATTCTAATAGATAAATCCTGCAGTATTTCTTTATAAATGTCCTGTGTGTGTTGTGTTATGAAGACCTGAAGGTACACTTCATAGACCAAATCGTTTTACCAAAACAAATATTATGTATTTACATATCCAAAAAAATCCTAGGACCAAGTTTACATAATGGGAAAAGGAAAATAATCGTCAATACATTTTCTTTTTAAACGGTGTTAATGAGCTCCGTGACTACAGTCCTGTTCTGCTTCCAGAGGCTCAGGGAGAAACGGACTATTTTACGCTCTGTGTCGAGAAAATGAACACAAACAGCTAGCTGTCTCTGATGAGATGTTTAAATCATACGCAACTGGATCATCTAATCCAAATATGACGCAAAACTTTCCTCTGGAATCACACACACATACACACACACACACACACACACACACACACACGTACAAAAAAGAAAGTTCCCCACACCACAGAGCTGAGCCTGTAAACCTGTACGATGAGATGAGATGATGAGTGCTCAGTGCTCAGAGGGAAGCTGGACTGAATCCAAAGGTCATAGACAAACAGACTGTAGCAAGGATCAACACACCGGGATTAATGATCATTCAAACAGACGAAGCAAGGGTTACAGGAGGTAAGGAAAGGAAAGTTAAGGAAAGTACTTATGTAGGAACCAAGAAATGAGGAGAGAGAGGACACACGCCTGTAAATAAGTACAGTACAGTAAATGATCCAATAAAGAATAAATTAAGTACACTATAAAACAATGCAGTGATTTTTTTACTCCGAGGCCAGCGTATTCAGGTTGTTGTCATGGTAAACAGATAAGAAAATAAGAAACGAGTGATGAAATGGCTGAACGTACTCGTGTAAATACATGAGCTGTAAAGTTTATAAAACCTTTCGTAAAAGACCCAACAAAATCGCTGCATGAACGTCAACAAAGAGTCGAGTGAGGTGACGTGTGGAATATTGGTAAAGCTAAAGCACGAATATTTTAGCACGTGATGTAGCTACATCTCAAGTCATTATAACTGAGTGTGAATCTGCTCTTTAGAGAAAGGAGAGATTGATTATACAGACCTTTTTATGATGAAGTAGCCAGGATAGACTCAATGGCACAAAGCCAAAAAATGTTTATTTGTCATTAAGGAAGTCACAGTTAAAATAACATAAGGTTACATCATATCTGCTAAAGTATGCTGATGTACCAAATCCATGGAACATGATCGCTAATCATGAACTGGAGAAATCCAGTAGTGATGTTTGTTTTGGTCCCTGATAAACTACTGTAGCTCATTCCTCACTTTTACTTTTAGACAACAATTTAATTTCAACAACTTAAATTTTCCTGACAGACTGGACTTTGTGTTTCATGCATCTTTTCTTCACTTTTCTTATAAGGAGGAGCTAAGAAATGAACAGAGGTTTCAAAAAAATGTTTCAAAACAATCTGATGCTATTAAGAAGAACGAAAAGACTTAGCATCTAAAACCCAACAGAAACAGAGCATCGACACGAAGCTGCTAAGGACAATATGGCCGGGGTGCCAATAATTATGACACTCTTACTATTCGTAAATAAAATAACTATTTGTGTCAAATAAAAGGAAATTCTTGAGCTATGATCCGAGATCAAACTGATCTGTTTTCCTTCTTAGGAAAAAATATGTTTTATTTTTTTCTTCAATTTCAGTTGAAGGTGCCAAAATTTTTGGAGCAGCCCAAAACCTTGTGTGACTTTTTAAGAAATGTAGCCAATGTTTTATCCTTTGTTTTGTCAGCTGGAGCTGCGCAGCGAGGGGAAGTATGTGGTTGTAGAAATCAACAACAAGGTGGAGCTGGTGGTGGGAATGGAGTCGGATCAGACGGACGACGTGATGACGGGGAAAATACGCCTGGCTCTCGGAGGGATGCTGGTGGATCAGAGCAGGCTCCTGCATCCTGTCAGTCAGATCACGTTACATATCTCATTCTTCTTCCTTATTTTGGTGTAAGGTTTTCACTTCTGTGAGCTCATCCCTCACTCCTGCTTTTCAGTTTAAACCTGAGATGGATGCATGCATACGGGCAGGAAACTGGCTGAACCTCAGCGCTCCCTGGGACGCAAAGCCGGACTGGAAACCGTCACCTTGCTTTCCGGAGATCAAGAAAGGCAGCTACTTTCCTGGAAGTGGATTAGCTCTGTTTAATACATCTGGTGGGTGTTTAATGTTGCTCTCTTTATTTGTAAAGCACCTAACATGCATTGAAATGACAGCTTAAGGTGATTAAAACTGTGTGGAAAAAACATATAATAATGTTATAATTTATATAATAAATTAAATAATTAAAATATATATTTTTTTTACTTTAAAAAAAACATTTCTAATGAGTGAAAAAAAAAAACAATAATACATCTGATTATAATTTTTCTATTTTTTCCTATATTTCTATCATTTTTTTTCTGTTAAGGGAATCACATCAAATGTTGTTCCGGATTCTTTTTTTTTTTTTTTTAATTAACATTTGTTCTATTCTATTTGAATTTTAATTCTTTTATTGACTCATTTTGACCTGCGATTCAATTCATAAAATCGAAAATGTTTGTCAGATTTGGATAAAAAGAATTATTAGAAAAAAAGAAAATAAATAAATAAATAAATAAATAAATAATAATAATAATAATAATAATAATAATAATAATCATTATTATTATTATTATTGTTATTGTTGTTATTGTTATTATTATTATTATTATTATTATTATTATTATTATTATTATTAATTAATTAATTTGTTTTTATTTAAACCTAACAGACATCCTTGAAACTCAATTAGTTCCTTATAGCACTCTTGCAAATAAATATTAGTTAAAATAAGAATTAAATAAAAAAATAAGTTATAGTGTAAAGAGAATTTAAAAACTTTTAGGGTTTGTCTGCACAGTACACAGTACACTTTGACTCCTGGCTGTTAGAGGGTTGTGTTGTTCATAATATTTTCTCTCTGTATTGACGCAGATCTTCCTGGAGTGGAGACAGAAGAGAGAGGAGTTACGATTGAGGTGCACGGATCTTGGCATGGAACCTTGTTGAGTCTTCACAGCCTCGATCTCCAGTACATTCTGCCCAGGGATAAGGTGAAGGAGGACAGGGAATGATGGCCATAAGAATCATAAAACATGCAGGAGAGATACAGGAGATTATTCATAGACAGGGATGAATTAGGCAGGAACCTAAAGAGGAACATCCTCCATGTACCCCTGCTTATTCTCTTACTTTACATCTATCTGCATGTGTTTTGGTGTGTTGTGTTGTATTCCATCCTTGTTCATCCCTGCTACTACCCCTGGTTACTGAGTGTCCACAAAGAAAGTATGTGCACCCCTGAGCATCTTCACACCTATATGTGCTTCAACCCCAAACTGTTTCCAAAATGTCTGAAGCACACCATCTGATCTCACTAATGCTCTAGTAGAATGTGTGAATGAACACAAATCCCCACAGCCACAATCCAACATGTAGTGGAAAGCCTCCCAGAAGAGAAGAGAAGAGAAGAGAAGAGAAGAGAAGAGAAGAGAAGAGAAAAAATGATGTAGAAGAGAAGAATGAAGAAGAGAAGAGAATGATTGAGAAGAGAAGAGAAGAATGGAGAAGAGAAGAGAAGAGAAGAGAAGAGGAAAAAATGATCTAGAAGAGAAGAATGAACAAGAGAAGAGAAGAGAAGAGAAGAGAAGAGAAGAGAAGAGAAGAGAAGAGAAGAGAAGAGAAGAGAAGAATGCAGAAGAGATTAGAAGAAAATGATTGAGAAGAGAAGTGAAGAGAAGAGAAGAATGAAGAGAAGAGAAATAAATGATGTAGAAGGGAAGAATGAAGAGAAGAGAATGATTGAGAAGAGAAGAGAAGAGAAGAGAAGAGAAGAGAAGAGAAGAGAAGAGAAGAGAAGAGAAGAGAATGATTGAGAAGAGAAGAGAAGAAAAGAATGGAGAAGAGAAGAGAAGAGAAGAGAAGAGAAGAGAAGAGAAGAGAAGAGAATAAAAAGAAGCACCCCATGATACAGCACTCCAGGAACAGGGAGCGTTGAGTGCCTTGCTCAAGGGCCTCAACTCTCCCTGTTCCTGGGGTGCTGTATCATAGCTACCCCTGCACTCTGACCCCAAGGTCCTTCGTTGGGGTTTGTGAAGAAAAAAATTCCGCTGTAATGTATATGTGGTGATAATAAGAAGAGAATAGTTTATTATAATAGTGAGGCTGTATGGCTATATGCTAAAATAATATATATATTTTTATTTTAAATATATATATTATTGTAGGGGGGCACGGTGAATTAGTGGTTAGCACGTTCACCTCACACCTCCAGGGTTGGGGGTTCGATTCCCGCCTCCGCCTTGTGTGTGTGGAGTTTGCATGTTCTCCCCGTGCCTCGGGGGTTTCCTCCGGGTACTCCGGTTTCCTCCCCCGGTCCAAAGACATGCATGGTAGGTTGATTGGCATCTCTGGAAAATTGTCCGTAGTGTATGATTGTGTGAGTGAATGAGAGTGTGTGTGTGCCCTGTGATGGGTTGGCACTCCGTCCAGGGTGTATCCTGCCTTGATGCCCAATGATGCCTGAGATCCTGGCGTCCCCGTGACGCACAGGCTCCCTGTGACCCGAGGTAGTTTGGATGAGCGGTAGAAGATGAATGAATGAATGAATGTTAAGAAAATTCACAGTAGACTGAATAATTTGCACTTCAGTAAGAGCTGCATTACTGAATGACTGCATGAGGAAAGAGTAAAACAGGTTTTCTGTATTTTTAAGGAAGAATCTGGTTCGAGCAACACTGCTGTCTTCACCAAGCTGACGCTGACTTTACTGGAACATTCCCTGGTGTTAAACGGTGAGACAGAGCTGGAGAACCAAAACATCAACTTCCTCTCAAGGTGGAAGGAAGGGATGAGTTTGGTGTTCGGTGGAGTTCCAGGTAAAGCAACCAGTAAAACTGTCACATTTTACTGCATCTGATATATTTATATAATACAGCAGAGCTATTTAATATTTTTATTTTAAATTCATTTTCACGTTTCTTTAACCCTTTTGTTTTATTATTATTATTATTATTATTATTATTATTATTATTAGTCACTAATTGTGTGTGCAAATCGTTTTATACTTTATTTTTGGTGATTATTTTGGAGGCATAGTGATCGACACTACACAATAAATGACAGTAATGCTAACATAATAAACTATAGGCTTTGATAGATATAAAAATGTAGCTGTGAAATATCTCTACACAGACTCTATGCTTCATTATGTGGGTTGTGATGTAAACTTTTGCAGGTGAGACCGAGGACTCGACAAAGCCGCACCGTCTCCAGGGCTGTTTGGAAAAAATCCTGATTCAGGGACAAGACATCGATCTCGATCGGGCTTCCTTCAAGCACACGTCTATCTCATCACACAGCTGTCCTGTAAAAACAGTGAATGAACTGATAGAAAGTTAGTAAGTCAGGGTTGTTGTTTTATTTTTAATATCATGGTATGGGGCGTGGCCACACCTCCACCAATCAGCTTCCACCAAACGCTGTAATTATGTATTACATAATTACAGTGTCATGTTGGCCCACCTTTAACACCCATGTTTAAAATCCTCTTTTTCCTTCATCTTCATTTACATTTCTGTCATTTATCAGACTCCCTTGTCCAGAGTGACTTACAATTTATTTCAATTTATACAACTGAGCAATTTAGGGTTAAGGGCCTTGCTCAGGGGCCCAGCAGTGGCAGCTTGGTGGACCTGGGATTCAAACTCACGACCTTCTGTTCAGTAATCCAACACCTTAACCTCTATCAATTCAATTCAATTTATTTGTATAGCGCTTTTAACATTTTCCCTTTGTCTCAAAGCAGCTTTACAGAAGTATCTTTGTGTTCAGGTCACAGAAGATTGAAAGATAATTAAAGTGAATAAAACAGGTCACTTATCCAGCTTGTCTAAAGGATTTTGTGATACCAATTTCAGATCCCCGTATGTGGCATTTAGTCAACAGTACCATAAAATAAAATACAACACAAATAATATTTTTGCAAACACTCATGTATCACGCATTGAGCGTGACAGGCCCTCATTTTGGTCTTTTGTCACGCTCTCCCGCCACACATTGTATTTGTCACGCAGAAAAACTGACTATCATATATTTAATAAGCCACAGCGCCCAAAATGTATCAGTCCGCACCGCTGTCTCTATGGAACCGGGCAGGAATCAAGCGCGTCTCCCCTGGAGCGCTTAGTCGAGCCTGACACTTATCAGCCAATCAGAAAATAGCACTATCTGGATAAGATTTAACGCAACAACAAATGAAAAAAAAGTAAATCCTGGAATTGTTCAACATCATCCTCATACACCCACAGAGAAAAGCACTGGAGCTGCGAGCATCACTTTGAGCACAGAGTAAGTCATGATCTCCTGTTTTAATGTTACAACTAATTCACAACTTGTTTGACACAAACAATGACATTGTGACTGCTGTTAGAGACGTTTCCCAGATAATCAGCATCAGTTTTTCATGAGTGTCTGTAACTTAGCCAACAGTTTTACAGCCTGTTCACTGACAACACCTGCTCAGAACAAGTAGTCTAGGGCCAGTGGTTCTCAAACTGGGGGCCCTGAGATGGTGCCAGGGGGCCCCGGTTCACTGACAACACCTGCTCAGAACAAGTAGTCTAGGCCAGTGGTTCTCAAACTGGGGGCCCTGAGATGGTGCCAGGGGGCCCCGGCTTTATGACATTTTATAAAATAATGAATTTATCATAAATTCTGTGTAATTAAATCTAACCTACTAACCAACAGCACTACACTGTATAATTTAATATGTTTTGGAATGTTTTATGTCATAAATTTTATTTTGGGAGGGCAAGTAGGGATCCACTGTATATAAGGGGGCTGCATGCCGAAAAAGTTTTAGAACCACTGGTCTAGGCCTAGTCATATTTTTGTTATCACACGATGACTGACATTTTGTCACATCTCTCTCCAAATAGGCTTAATAATTTTATTAGCACTAAATAAATTAAAGTGTATTGCAGGGTCGATGTTATAGGTCACTTTTAAAATCATGTCATATTTGATATCCTGGCCATGGATGCATTAATCATTACATCTGTCTTTCAAAGATGTCAACTAAAAGGCAACTAAGTATTCTCTCATTCGCCATGAGAGGAAAGTGCCCTAAAAAGCCCGCAAAGATCGCAGCCTTGGTGCTTCCACATTCTAATGCTGATGCAGAGAGGGTATTTTTGATGGTCGGTTTGAATGAAACCTCAACACGAAACAGCTTGTCTCTGGACGAGACATTGTCCTCAATCATGACCCTAAACATGTCTGGGCTTGAGCCAAACTGTTTTAAATGGGAGCAACATTACAAATGATAAAGGGGTCCAAAAAGGCAACAAACACTTACAATAAACACCACCAGTCATAATCAATCTCTCTCTCTCTCTCTCTCTCTCTCTCTCTCTCTCTCACACACACACACACACACACACACACACACAAATTAATAAATGGAAATTGAATAAATATTTTGTATTTGGTTAAATTGTGTTCAGTTATCCTTGGGTGGGCGGTTGGAGATGTCAGAACTTGAGAGCCCTGAAAAAAGGTCCAGGTACAATGGTACATCCAGCACTTTTATGACCACATACTCTAATAACATTATCCCTGATCCAGGCTGCTCACAATGAGAGATCCTGGAGTTGACTCCGAATCTGATTCGAGAGATTATGAATCAGCAGATTCTGCACAGCAGTTCATGAAAAGACAGGAAACGAGATAGAATAAAATAAACAGTTCAATATTAATTACATTTAATACATTTCTAACTGTTATGTTCTCGCTGTTATGGATGACCAAACATTCTTATCACGTATTTTCACCGTTTTTTGTGTAAATAATGAGCTCAACTTCTCGGACTCTCGAATCCGAAAATGTCTGGAGTCGAAATAATGTCTTTTTTTTAATAATTAATCTCAGTTCTTTTTAATTTTTTTTGTCGTTAAAAACATGTGATTTCTCTACATGGTGCTTTATCGAAAACCGAAATCGGAAAAAAGAAATAAACAGATTTATATTATTAATGCAAGCAAGATTTTTTGTAATCTAGCGCCATCTAGTGGAAATAACAAATAACACGTTTTAACACGTTAGTGTGATTATTTATATATTACCTACCTATACAAGTGTGTGTGTGTGTGTGTGTGTGTGTGTGTGTGTGTGTGTGTGTGTGTGTGTGTGTGTGTGTGTGTGTGTGAGAGAATGTACAAATACACATTTTCTCAGAAAACTCTTCTCTAAATTTCAACACGTTCTTAATTTCATAATTTGTCCATCAATTTTTGGAACCTTTTATCTTTTGTACCTTTAATATGCATCACAAAAGTGTTTCATTATACAGTAAATACATTTTAAAATATAGTTTGAAGCAAAGTTAATAAAACACTTCACAATGTGTTTTGCTCTATAAAATGTATTTCTTACAACTAATGAGAAAAAGAAATGGTTAAAGAATTGTCTCTTAGGACCTCTGAAAGACCTTTTCTGAGCCTCTTCAGGTGGCTCCAGCATTTCAAATCCTTTTACAGAAGTTTTATAAAGTATAATAAAGTAAATGTTAATTAAGGAGTTGTGTAGACATTTTAAATGCCTTTAAATTGTGTTTCCTCTTTGTTTTGTGTGACTGCTGGAGTCTGGCAGCACTAAACAAACACAACAATGAACATAATACAATCAATAATATTTTATACTCCATATTTCATTTAGGGATCATTTTCCTTCATCCACCTTACATTAAAACATTAAAACTAAAAAATATACACACACAAAAAAAAGTTTTAAAACATTAATTCTTTAGTAATAATTTTCAAGAGTCAAGGCAAAATGAAAAAAAAAAGCTTTTCATTTTCATTATCATTAAAATACACATTCAAATTATTTAAATAAAATGACTTTTAAACAAATTCTTATAAACAATCATTAAAGACAATCACACAGTCTATATCATAAACATCACCATGAGAGTAAACAGCATCTGTGTTATAGATGTAATAACAGAATTATTTGAACCCTTATAACACAACAGGCAAATATGATCATATACTGTAACACAAATATAAATGTTCTCTACGTTTCAATAATTTGATCAGCAGTTTTTGGCTTAGACTTAGTACAGAACTTCTTGTCACTTTTGTACCTCTAATAATCATCATAAAAGCATATCTTTATACAGTACCTGCATGTTTAAATATGGTTTAAAACAAAGGAAATAAAACACTTGTGGTGGCTCCAGCATTTCAAAACCTTTCAGTAGAAGTTGAATACAAGTAAACTAAAGTAAATGTTAATTAAGTCATTGTGTAGATGTTTAAATACTGTTGTGTTTCCTCTTCATTTAATATGACTGTTCAAGTTAAAACAGGAGACATTAAATAATCATTAGTCAATGTGCAAGAATCAGTGCCTCACCAGCCACGAGTCCCTTCACACATCACAGCTATATAGCTTGTACATGATAGAACAAAAATGACTCCAGTATCATGGTGTAACATGTAACAGTGTGTTGAGTGCAGCATAAAGTGCAAATACACAACAGTGTGAGATGAGAACAGGACAATAAACACACAGGATAAAAGAAACACACAGGACAACAGAACAGTGATGTACAGGAAAGCTAAAGATCCTGCAGTTTTAGATTAAATCTGGTCTCAGCATTTTCTCATGTAATAATAGATGATCAGGTAATCTCATGTAATGTAAATATTGATCCATACAGAGATGAACAATCCTAGCAGTACAAACCATCCTGAAACTGGAGCGCTGTTGGTGGTTGTGAATTGTTGTTGCCCTGAAAAAAAAATAATAATTTGCTTATTTATTAGGACATTTTCAAAGCTGTAGACTGAGAAACTGTAGAACCGTCAACACTAAGAGACATTTTTGTGTCGTTTGGATGTTAACACACTACCTGACATGCATGGAGACTGACTACAGTACATCAGTATAAAAACCGTACAAAGTGGGACTGAATTTACAAATAAACTCTACACTAGAATGTTCACTCAGCTCACAGGAACTTAACAAAACCTTTAACTTTCAGTTCACAAAGTCTGTAAGTATCATTAGAATAAGAGATGTATTTACCTTCTACCTTCAGTAACACAGCTCGTGGTTCTCCGTCCTGAGATTCATCGTGGATGAGACACTGATATAATCCTGTATCAGACAGGTGAACTGGACTGATGTGAAGAGAGAGATCACCGTCTAGAAAGCCTTCTACTGACATCGTGAATCTGTTTTGTTTAGTCATCGGTCTGTTTGCAGGAGTGTACAGCAGAACCTCGTGTCCATCTTTCTTCCACTTTACATCTTTAACAACTTGTCGAGTGTCTCCGTAACACGGGAGAGTGACGTTCTTCCCCTCGAAAGCCTTTACAACTGTCGGAACTTCCGGATAAACAAAAACAAATGACGTTATTACAGTTTAGCATTTAATGTGGCTGGTCAGACTTTACTACAGACATGTTAAGAATGACAGAATGTTCTGCTGATGACAGCAAGAGCACTTACTGATAACTTTCAGCTTTACTTCAGTCACTGATATTTCATTACAGCTGCACATGTAAGAGCCTGCATCATTGTAGGCTACTGAACTGATCATCAGGGAGAAATTTCCTCTGCTTGTATCTCCTGGTAGTGTAAATCTTTTGTTAAAATGCTCTTGTTTTGAACACTTCCAGCTCTGAACAATGACAGAGTTGTCAGGAATGAATCGGCTCCACAGAACCGCTGGACAATTTCCTGAGCAGTTACACGGGAGGGTCAGGGCTTTATTCACCATCGATTCTATGACGATGAAGGCTTGGCACTGTGGCATCAGCAGGTAAACTAACAGATCAGAGAATAAATCAGAAAATATATTTTGATATTTTGAACACCTCTAAACTGAGCAGGAGCAGGTCTTTTAGTCACTTAGACAGAAGCTTAAATGTCTTTAACAGGTTTAATGAGAACCCCGACAGAACCCCATCCAATCCAGCACGTCTCTACTCTTGTTTTATATTCTTAATCTCTCTTGTCCAAAACGCCACCATACAATATTCTGGATCCCACTAGAGCAGAGGTATTCAACTAAAATTTAAAGAGGTCCAGTAAGAGAAAATTTCTTGAAGCGAAGGTCCGGAAGATCATAATGTCTAACTAGTTAGTGTGATATATATTCATGTAGCCTAGTAGTTGTATCAACATCTGCAAGCAATCAATACCTGACTGTCAAATCAAATACATTCAGTACAAGTCAAAAACTAAATATTTATTGTCATGTAACATAGAACTGAACATATGTATGATTGTATACATGTATAACCTTCTCTCATTAAATTAATAAAAGTAGGGCTACATTTCAAAATAAGAGAAAATAAATAAAATGTGAAAATTGTGTATGTTTAAATAAAGTGCTTAACTTTCCCTTTTATATCTCAGTGAGAGAACTGAGCTCTAGCTTGGTTTGGCAGGATGTTAAACCTGGGCTTGAATGGAGTCAGGGCCGCTCTCATACACATGTGGAGGTGCTCATTAGTGACCCTGGAACAGTATTTAGTTTGGATTATGTTCATTGTAGAGAAAGCTGCCTCGCAGTTGTATGTAGAGCCAAACATGGTCAGGATGTATAGGGCTACTTCACTCAGACCTGGGAAATCTGTCTCAGGGACGCCGTCTTCAGATTTGAGTGGAAATGTTTGTTCAAAACCTTTATGTTTTGTCTCATAACGGCGTTTCACTTTGCCACGTTTAATAAGTGCCACAGTTTCTGAACATATGACACACTGGTTTAGTGTGAAGTGTGAAGTGGGAACACAAATGAGTCTGTCCATTCTGGAGTAAATGTTTTCGCTGTACACTTTTCTTTTTTTGGAGAGCGGCATTTATTCTTTATTCTTCCTTTTCTCCGTCTCACTCGTCTGTTTCTCTCCCTTTGTTTTCTACATGTATCGCTATCTTTCTTTCACGTGTAACTTCACTCTAATTCTCTCTCATCTGTCTTGCGCTATTGAGTCGCAGTGTTTACTTCAGGAACGCACAGACTTGATTGACGAGTGGTGTCACGTGGGATGACTTTAACTCGCATGCAATCGCTCTGGGCGTTTCCACAACCACTACTGTAAATATTGCAAAAGCTGCGCCGGAAAATGGAAGCGCCCCGTCAAGTTCTAAATCATAACCTTTTGTTTTAGCTGTAGGTCCGGGTCCGGATCGGACAGCTTCTGGGTCCGGACCCGGACCGCGGTTCGCCTGTTAGTGACCCATGCACTAGAGGTTCCATGGTAAAACACAACTAGGGTAAACACAACATCATGTCAAGAAATGTTTGAATCTGTCATCAGTGTTTAATACAGAACTATAAACAGTATCACTTACCCATCACAGTGATGCCAGGACTTAAAAGCCACTTCATGGTGTTTCAGAAAGTTCTATAAGAGAGTTACCTACAAGAGCAGCATGATGTAAAGAAAAGGAAACTTTATAGCTGGCTGACACACACACACACACACACACACACACACACACACACACACACACACACATATATACACACACACATATACACACACATACACACACACACCTTATAGCTGATGATCTATGAGTTAACTGAGTGCATCTTAAAAGACTTAAATAAAGATTAAATAATCATCACACATAAAGATATATTATCTGACACCACATTGACTTTACAGCTGTAAAGTTACTGTTTGTCTGTTTATACTTAAGTGTTACTACAATTTAATACGGAAGCGTATTGCATTCACTTGAGTAAAAAAAATCTACTGTTTTTCTGAATTAACGACTTAATTTTTCAGGAAAAAAATTTTTTTTGCTCTGTTTTTCTGAATTAACGACTTGGACATGTTTACGTCAATGCAATTCACATTAAGTCGTTAATTCAGAAAAACAGAGCAAAAAAATTTTTTTCCTGAAAAATTAAGTCGTTAATTCAGAAAAACTCAAGCATTTACTCAAGTGAATGCAATACGCTTCCGTAATGTAACAACACAAACAGAAAAAGATAAAAAACTTACAGATTCACAATGAACTTTTCAAAACGTTTCTCAAACTCTTTTTGTGTGCAGCACGAAGCAGTAAGAGCTTTACCTTTAGATCACAGGTTCATATGAGACATCTGTAGGAGGGTGTCACCACTTAATCTTGTGTACTCATCGCTTTTAATACAAACGGGAAATTCTCCACCTCTAAATGTTAGGAACGTCACCAAAATCATACTCTAATATCCGTCCACCCGGTTATTTTGTTCATTGGAATGAAACTTCACTACTACTGCGAGGTATGCCACACCACGTGATAACACTCAGCCAATCAACAGACGAGTGAGTCGGAGAAAGGGAGAGAAACAGACGAGTGAGTCGGAGAAAGGGAGAGAAACAGACGAGTGAGACGGAGAAAGAACAAATGCCGCTCTCCAAAAAAAGAAAAGTGTACAGCGAAAACATTTACTCCAGAATGGACAGACTCATTTCTGTTCACACTTCACACTTCACACTAAACCAGTGTGTATAAAGTTCTCTCATTAAATAAATAAAAGTAGGGCTACATTTCAATATAAGAGAAAATAAATAAAATAAAATAAATAAAAATTGTGTATGTTTAAATAAAGTGTTTAACTTTCCCTTTTATATCTCAGTGAGAGAACTGAGCTCTAGCTTGGTTTGGCAGGATGTTAAACCTGGGCTTGAATGGAGTCAGGGCCGCTCTCATACACATGTGGAGGTGCTCATTAGTGACCCTGGAACAGTATTTAGTTTGGATTATGTTCATTGTAGAGAAATCTGCCTCACAGTTGTATGTAGAGCCAAACATGGTCAGGATGTATAGGGCTACGTCACTCAGACCTGGGACATCTGTCTCAGGGACGCCGTCTTCAGATTTGAGTGGATGTGTTTGTTCAAAACCTTTATGTTTTGTATCATAACGGCGTTTCACTTTGCCACGTTTAATAAGTGCCACAGTTTCTGAACATATGACACACACTGGTTTAGTGTGAAGTGGGAACACAAATGAGTCTGTCCATTCTGGAGTAAATGTTTTCGCTGTCCACTTTTCTTTTTTTGGAGAGCGGCATTTGTTCTTTATTCTTCCTTTTCTCCGTCTCACTCGTCTCTATTTCTCCTTTTCTCCATCTTACTCGTCTGTTTCTCTCCCTTTGTTTTCTACATGTCTGTCTTACTTTCATATGTAACTTTACTCTAATTCTCTCTCATCTGTCTTGCACTTTTGAGTCGCAGTGTTTAATTCAGGAATGCACAGATTTGATTGGCTGAGTGTTATCACGTGGGATGGATTAACTCGCATGCAATTGCTCTGTGCGTTTCCACAACCACTACCATAAAGATTGCAAAAGCTGTGCCGGTTAAAATAGAAGCGTCCCGTGAAATTTTAAAGTGTAACCTTTTGTTTTGGCCGTAGGTCTGGGTCCGTATTGGACAGCTTCCGGACCCGGACCGCGGTCCGCCTGATAGTGACCTATGAACTACACCAAAAAAGAAGATTCCTTTAATGTTTAAAGAATTTTAATAAAGATTTTAAAATGTTTGGTGAAAAGGGTTTGAAAAGAAGACACTTTTAAAGGAAAATAAATAAATCAAGATCACAACTGTGAGTCAATCATCTGTGGAGAAACAAATATGAGATACAATTAAAGAGGTAAAAATAATCTATAAACATCAACACACGGATGTGTATTTGTGTAATCAGTGTGATGATGTGATGATATCTCTGTGTTGTGTGTAGATGCTGAACGATTTGACTTTGGATTGTAAAATATGTTAAAGTGTGAAGTTGTAGCTGAGAGGATAAAAGGATGTGATCAGTCACAGTCATTGTTATGGACCTTCTACATCTGAATATGAATGATTCAGCTCCCAAACTGCAGGAAATGTTGGATGTGTTCTAACGCTTCACCACCATAACTGATTTATCCTGGAAAAAAGGTCTGAGGAGAGACTCCTGTCATACACCAGACCTGGTGAGTGTCTCATTATTAATGCTGAAAAACACAACAGGACAGAATTACAGACAAATTTAAACACATTGCTTATGAACAACAGAAGCATAAATACACACATTAGATATGACATTTTACAGCACACAGTGAATAATACTCAATATCATACAGTAAAGAGACAGTAAGTCAGTAACTCACTGTAGTGTCTCCAGTTTACAGTGTGGATCCTTCAGTAGATCAGAGAGCAGCTTCACTCCTGATTCTCCTGGATAATTATTGTACAGATTCAATTCTCTCAGGTGTGATGAGTTTGACCTCAGAGCTGAAGCCAGAGCAGCACAACCTTTACCTGTAATAATGCAGTAACACATCCTGCAAGAAAGAAAACCTTCTCACACTTAACACACTCAGTTTTAGTATTGAAAACATGAACTACACAAAATCTTTATGTACAGTACATTTACTCTCCATCTCACACACACAACAATGACAATATATCAGATCACTACAATTACAGTTACCATACGGTACCATACATGTAGTGTTTATTAAAACTCTGTGTGTGTGTGTGTGTGTGTGTGTGTGTGTGTGTGTGTACCTCAGTTTCTCCAGTGTACAGTGTGGATTCTTCAGTCCATCGGAGAGCAGCTTCACTCCTGAATCCTGCAGTTCATTGTTACTCAGGTCCAGTTCTCTCAGACTGGAAGAGTTTGAGCTGAGAACTGAGGACAGAACTCTACAGCTTTCCTCTGTCAGATTACACTGAAACAGCCTGAAAGAGAAATGATGAAGTGTTTGATTTATAGTGAAATGAGGGGTTTCCATCAGTGAGAAATAAAGTGTCTACCTGAACACAACGAGCTCGGATACAGGTTAGAAATCTGGGTGTAATAGTCGACTCTGACCTCAGCTTCGTTCCTCACATCAATAATATCTCTAAAGTCACATTTTATCATTTGAGGAACACTGAAAGAATTTGTCCATTTTAATGTAGAGAAGAAACAGAAAAACCTTTTCTACATTTAATCATTCCAAGTAGATTAGATTAATGTAACACTCTCTTTTATGTATTTTACAAAAAAACCCTTTATCCATTACAGTTAGTAACCATATCACTCCTATTGTACAGGAACACCTGTGACATCCACAATCATTTTAATATAATCTCAAATATTTATTTATCATCAGCAAATGCTGACTTCCTGTCAGGCAGAAGAACGTGCCGGAAACCAAAATGCAGTTCACAATGTTTATTGGAGACACAAAAGGGCAAATGTAATAAACGGCTAACCAGAGCCCAGTTCCAGGTGTAGCAAAACCTGGTGAATGCTATGATACGTTGAGTACTTAGCTTGAGTAGTCCAGCAATGTTCGTCATCGGAAGGGAAGGGTCATCGGACCAGGGAAACAGCGGGGGTTGAAATCCCAACACGCACTGGAAAGGTGTGAGTCCGGTGGTGTTCTGGTCTAACGGGTTCTGCGCATATTCGGCCCATGGCAGAAATCGGCTCCACTCCAACTGGTCCTGATGGCAATACGTCCTCAAGTATCTCCCCAGCTCCTGTATCTTTCACTCAGTCTGGCCATTAGATTGCGGGTGGTACCGGATGACAGATTGACCGGGACTCCCAGTAGCCGGAAGAACGCCCTCCAGACGGGTGAGGTGAACTGGGAGCCCCGGTCTGACACTATCTCCTCCGGGAGACCGAAGTTGCAGAAGACATGTTGGAAGAGGGCTTCTGCGGTTTCTAGAGCCGTGGGGAGGCCTCGAAGAGGGACGAAGCGGCAGGCCTTGGAGAATCGATGCACGACCACCAGGATGCAGGTAAAGCCTTCCGACTGTGGTAGATCCGTCACGAAGTCGATGCCGATGTGCGACCACGGCCGTTGGAGAGTAGGCAGAGGGATGAGTTTGCCCACAGGTAAGAGTCTTGGAGATGGCACTGATGTTACAGCCCTGGACGAATTCCGCCACTGTGTTATTCATCCCCGGCCACCAGTATCGCCTCTGAGCCAAATGTAACGTCTGCCTTCTACCCGGATGTCCAGAGCCGGGGACTTCGTGTATCGCCCTTAGTAAGGCCTGTCGACACTCCTGTGGAGCGAAGATACGGTCTTCCGGACAGCCTGGGGGCGCTGGTTCTCTCCGCGTGGCCGCGTGGATGTCAGTCGTACTGTACAACTCCCAGATGATGGGGCTCAGTATGAGCGTAGGAGGCAAGATGGGTTCTGGCTCGGCGGATTCCTCAGGCCCATACAGCCGTGAGAGAGCATCGGCCTTTCCGTTTCTTGACCCCGGCCGGTAGGTGATGTTGAAACTGAACCGGGTGAAGAAGAGAGCCCACTGTGCCTGACGGGGGTTCAGTCGCTTGGCCTCACGGAGCTACTGGAGGTTCTTGTGATCCGTGATGACCGTAAACGGATGTATGGCCCCCTCAAGCCAGTGTCTCCACTCCTCCAGGGCCAGCTTGATGGCTAGGAGCTCCCTGTTGTCAATGTCGTAGTTCTGTTCAGCCACAAATGGGAACTGGGGTTCTGGATGGTGGAGAAGCGGAGCGGCACAGAACCTTTTACGCAACTCCTTGAAGGCCTCCTGCGCCTCTGGGGTCCAGGAGAGGGTCTTGGCTTTCCCTCGAAGGAGGGATGTGAGTGGAGCAGTAACCTGGCTGAAACCCCCAATGAACCGGCGGTAGAAGTTGGCGGATCCCAGAAATCTTTGGAGCTCCTTGATCGAGGTGGGAACCGGCCAGTTCCGCACTGCCGTCACCTTCCTCTCGTCCATCCTAATACCTGCTGCGCTGATGTTGTAGCCCAGGAACTGTACTTCCGAGCGGTGGAACTCGCACTTGGGGTGATTGAGGTACAGCCAGTGTTCTTGCAGCAGGTTAAGGATTTTCGTCACATGGTCGTGATGGTCTTGCTGAGTCCTTGAGTAGATCAGGATGTCGTCGATCTAGACGATCACAAACCTGTGGAGGAAGGGACTGACAGGGGATAAACTCGACCCTTAGGCAGCTTGGCCCCCGGCCTCAGTTCGATGGCACAGTCCCACTGCCGATGTGGGGGTAACTGGGTGGCGGCTTCCTCACTGAAAATGTCAGCGAAGGCTTTATATTCTGGTGGAATGTCCACCACAGTTCCTCTGTGAAGTGTTCTGTTCTGTGCGCTCTTCCAGTGAGCAATGAGATTAGGAACGCGACCTTTGCCCGCTCGGTGGGAAATCGGTGAGGTTGCATCTCTATGTAGAGGGATACCTGAAGCAGGAAGCCGTGACATTCGGCCGTGTTTCCGGAAAAAGTAGCCGGGGGAGCCATCGGGCTGCCAGATGGTGGTGAAGCTTGGCTAGCGGCAGCCGGCACAAACGCCTCTCGGAGCACGGTGGTGAGCTCCCTCACAAACTCTGACGAGGCAGCCGTTTGTGAATCCATGACGAGGTAACGCTGGTTCTTTTCTCCCGTTTTCTGGTGCCCCTCGGTTGAAGGTCCGTTCTTCTGTCAAGCAGAAGAACGTGCCGGAAACCGAAATGCAGTTCACAATGTTTATTAGAGACACAAAATGGCAAATGTAGAAAACGGCTAACCAGAGCCTAGTTCCAGGTGTAGAAAAACCTGGTGAATGCTATGATACGTCGAGTATTTAGCTTGAGTAGTCCAGCAAGGTTTGTCAGCCTAAACTGTAGAACGGACAGTGAGCTTGGTGGGGAACGAAGGTTATATAGCCTGGAGGCTGATGAGTGCCAGGTGTAGAATGATAGTAGGTAGGAGAGCTGCCAGGAGTGATAGGTGTGTTAGGTGAAGGTGTGGCTGGTGGATCCATGACACTTCCTTAAGGTGAATTTTAATAAGAAGAAGCTTCAGTCAAACTGCTTTTAGTGTCGCTGCTCCCAGGATGTGGATCTCACTCTCAGTGTTTATCCATCAGTCACTAAATACATTTACAAAGCAGCTAAAACACAGTGTGTGTGTGTGTGTGTGTGTGTGTGTGTGTGTGTGTGAGTGAGTGAGTGAGTGTGTGTGCGTGTGTGTGTACCTCAGTATCTCCAGTGTACAGTGTGGATTCTTCAGTCCATCAGAGAGCAGCTTCACTCCTGAATCCTGCAGTTTATTGTTACTCAGGTTCAGTTCTCTCAGACTGGAGGAGTTTGAGCTGAGAACTGAGGACAGATCTCTACAGCTTTCCTCTGTCAGCTTACACCCACGCAGACTGGAAGAGAAATGATGAAGTGTTTGATTTATTTCTCTGATAGTGAATTGAGGTGTTTCCATCAGTGAGAAATAAAGTGTCTACCTGAACACAAGGTTCTAATATCAGGATAAAAATATAAAATGAACAGTCAGTGTATAAACTTGGGCTGCTCTTGGACAGATCCATGTGTCTCAGCTCATATGAGACGATGTATTTAACTTTCTGGAAGAAGATAACAGAGAGGTCACTCTGAACAAACACATCTCTTTATTTCTAGCAGAGAGATTTTCAAACAGTGTGTTCAGCAGCTCTGGGGAAAGTTCTGCTGGAGAACATTTACACACTGTCCTTTACTGCTTCATCACAGTGTGTTCAGTGTGTAGATCTGTGTACATTGTACACACTTTTACTCTGTGTTACAAACATTTTCAGGAATATTTTTGCTCCCATTGAACAACATAAACAGGTCTATAAAATGGAAGCAGCTCCATGAGGACAGATAACACCAGAGAAATTAATTTATTGACCTCGCTGTAAACCGGAGTAGTATTGTGTGTGTGTGTGTGTGCGTGTAGGAGTATTTACACAGGGAAATCTCTTTTTTGGGAAACACCTGAGCTGACAGAAGATTTAGAGCACACTGTTAGAGCTATTTAGAGACCAGAGTGATGTTTCTGGAGGATAAAAGCTGGTTTATTAATTACTTCTGTTTGTCACAACATCTTTATTTAAATGCTGTTCAACACTTTAGTATGACTACAGTATTAATATGTTATTAAATGTGTATGCAGTGTAACTCCTACTGTACAGGAACTGTACAGTATTTATCATCTTTATCTATCATCTTTATTTATCATCAACAAATGCTGACTTCCTTAAGGTGAATTTTAATAAGAAGAAGCTTCAGTCAAATTGCTTTTATTGTCGCTGCTCCCAGGATGTGGATCTCACTCTCAGTGTTTATCCATCAGTCACCTTCACTAAATACATTTACAAAGCAGCTTAAACACAGTGTGTGTGTGTGTGTATGTGTGTGTGCAGTCCTTTACTGCTTCATCACAGTGTGTTCAGTGTGTAGATCTGTGTACATTGTACACACTTTTACTTTGTGTTACAAACATTTTCAGGAATATTTTTGCTCCCATTGAACAACATAAACAGGTCTATAAAATGGTAGCAGCTCCATGAGGACAGATAACACCAGAGAAATTAATTAATTGACCTCGCTGTAAATAGGAGTAGTATTGTGTGTGTGTATGTGTGTGTGTGTGTGTATGTGTGTGTGTGTGTGTGTGTGTTTGTGTGTGTGTGTGTAGGAGTATTTATACAGGGAATTCTCTTTTTTGGGAAACACCTGAGCTGACAGAAGATTTAGAGCACACTGTTAGAGCTATTTAGAGACCAGTGTGATGTTTCTGGAGGATAAAAGCTGGTTTATTAATTACTTCTGTTTGTCACAACAACTTTATTTAAATGCTGTTCAACACTTTAGTATGACTACAGTATTAATATGTTATTAAATGTGTGTGTAATGTAACTCCTACTGTACAGGAACTGTACTGGTTACCTGTGACATCCACAATCATTTTAATATAATCTCAAATATTTATTTATCATCAACAAATGCTGACTTCCTTAAGGTGAATTTTAATAAGAAGAAGCTTCAGTCAAACTGCTTTTAGTGTCGCTGCTCCCAGGATGTGGATCTCACTCTCAGTGTTTATCCATCAGTCACCTTCACTAAATACATTTACAAAGCAGTTTAAACACAGTGTGTGTGTGTGTGTATGTGTGTGTGTGTGTGTGTGTGTACCTCAGTATATCCAGTGTACAGTGTGGATTCTTCAGACCATCAGAGAGCAGATTCACTCCATAATCCAGCTAAAGTTGAAGATGTAACAGAAATGTCAGTGTGTTTGTGTCACACACAAATCAGAGGACAGGACACCACATCCCCACGTTTACAGGAGCAGGGACGTCTTTCTGCACTTCACAACATACAGACATATTTGTTTGTTCAATCTAAAACACTGACTATACACATAGCAGGGAAATCTAACCCACCTTGTAGGTAAAAATCTAACACAACACTACCACTACTGTGTGTTACACTAAAGGATTTGTGTAGGTGGGCTTCAGGTGGCTATAAGTGACATGGCAGAATGTAGTGTACCAACATCTAATATTTTATAAGTACATTATGATGAACAGAGAACAAAACCAGCCTGATACAACGTTGTACAAAAATGTAGATTCACTACAGCTGCTTATAAATACAAACACAGTTCACAGCTTAAAACCTTCAAAATCCACAGAAAGTTTCGAAAGAACAAAACCTGTCGTCTCTTCAACAGTAACGGCGATAAACCTGACCGACCGTCACGTGCAACCGTCTTTGTGTTCACCGTCTGTTTTTACCACATCCACCATCTTCTGATGCAGTGAACCAGACAAAAAACTGTGTCTATAATTCAACCACAAGAGATTAACAACAATCACGATCCAAGAACAAGAATGTGATCAGTCATTAACAGTTTGGTGTCTTTGTCGAGCTCCAAGTAGAACAAAACAGGACTTTTTAATAACAGCGGTCACGACACTACACTCACCTGTGACACATTATTCATCCTCTCTCTTTTTACCTGCTTGTACACTTGATAAGCAAAGAAAAAAACCCCATCAAAATAAAAGTCTTCATATAAAAGTCACATTTAAAATCCATCCTTTACAAACAGTTCAGTGTTAGAGAAAGACAATCTTCATCACTCATCTGAGTTAGCTGCCTAGCTTGTTTCTAACAAAATAAGAAGATAAAGCTGAACATTTTCCCACTTCGTCTGTCCAATATGTCGAGGTCCAAAATGATGATTGATGTTTTATTTACCACGAGCTAAGTCCTTGGTAAAGTTTAGCAGTAGTGCAGACTGAAGGAGACTTTTGTTTTTCCTTCGTATTGGGTAAAGTTTTAAAAAGCATTTATGTTTTATTTTTATTAGAAAGAACAATTGAGGAAAAAAGCCATGACAGAGTGAATCTCCCCACAACACTGTCACACACAACAAAAAATGAGGAACTTGAACATAAAGAGATACTTGAAGGACATTACAGTGTTTTAATATTTACTTTTTTATATTTTCTATCCATATTGATCCCATTTTGTCAGTCTTATGTTTTTCTCATCTGTGAGAAAATTTTTGTTAAATGTCACTTTCAAAATAAACAGAAAAGAAAAAGTCTTTCACTGGTGTTTAGAAATCAGAAATGTCTTTAGTTCTTAAATACATGCAGTTATTTTGTATAGATATTTTTATATATAAAAATAAAATAAAAAAAAAGATATACATTTTAGAGAACACTTAAATTTTCATGATCCATATATAAAAGATATAAAATGACTTTGAGGATTTTGTCCATGTGGCCCAGCTCTCAGTTCAGATATAATGTTAGTGTAAAAAGTGAAACAATCTTCTGTAAAAGTACCAGAGGTTTGTTTAAAGATGATTAGAGGAACTATTAACTAACATTAATCCAAACAGTGCAGTTCAGTGTTACATTAAAATAACAAACCATGCAGTAATACAGTTATAAATAAAAATACTCACTTAGCTTCTCTGGAGGCTTTGACCACTGGCAGCAGCCTCAGAAGACATTCATCTGGTTGATCATATTTCCTCAAATTAAACACATCCAGCTCCTGTTCTGAGTTCAGTAACACAAACGCCAGAGCTGACCACTGAGCAGGAGAGAGTCTGGTTCCACTGAGACAACTGTTACCTCCTCTGTTCAGGTAAGTTTGTACTTCCTGCACTAGAGATTGATCATTCAGTTCATTCAGACAGTGGAACAGATTGATGGATTTCTCTGGAGATAGATTCTCCCTGATCTTCTTCTTGATGTACGTTACTGTTTCCTGTTTGCTGTGATATCTGCTTCCTGTCTGTGGCATTAAGTCTCGTAAGAGAGTTTGATTGGTCTCCAGTGAGAGACCCAGAAGGAAGCGGAGGAACAGGTCCAGGTGTCCATACTCACTCTGTAAGGCCTTGTCCACTGAACTCCTGAGGAGATCAGACATGTTTGGATTTCTGAAGAAATTAAAAAGTCCAGTGCTTTGCCCCACAAGCACATTTGTATTTCTTAAAATAAAGCAGAAAAATACATATAAAGCAGCCAGAAACTCCTGAACACTCAGATGTACGAAGCTGAACACCTTCCCCAGGTGAAGACCAACCTCCTCTCTGAAGATCTGGGTACACACTCCTGAGTACACTGACACTTCTCTGACATCAATGCCACACTCTCTCAGCTCTTCCTCATAGAAGATCAGGTTTCCTTTCTCCAGCTGGTGGAAAGCCAGTTTTCCCAGTGCCATGATACTGTCTCTGGTCTGCTGAGGATCAGGGTCACAATTCTGATGGTACTTTTGGTCCTTGTGTTTGATCTGAAAGATCAGGAAGTGTGTGAACATTTGAGTCAGAGTCTTGGGGATCTCTCCATTCTCTGCTTCACCCAACATTCTCTTTAGAACAGTGGCTGAGATCCAGCAGAAGACTGGGATGTGACACATGATGTAAAGGCTTCTTGAAGACTTCAGGTGTGTGATGATTTTATTGGCCAGGCTCTGATCACTGATCCTCTTCCTGAAGTACTCCACTTTCTGAGGATCACTGAAGCCTCGTACCTCTGTTACCTGGTCTACACACTCAGGAGGGATCTGATTGGCTGCTCCTGGTCTTGTGGTTATCCAGAGGAGAGCAGAGGGAAGCAGATTCCCCTTGATGAGGTTCGTCAGCAGCACATCCACTGAGGCTGACTCTGTCACATCACACAATATCTCATTCTTCTGGAAATTTAGAGGAAGTCGACACTCATCCAGACCATCAAAGATCAACACCACTTTGTAGGAGTCACAGTCTATCGATTCTAGTTTTCTTATTTCTGGGAAAAAGTGATGAAGAAGATTCATCAGACTGAGATTTTGCAGAGGTTTTTTGAAGAGGTCGACAGAGTACACACACACACACACACACACACACACACACACATATACAAATACACACACATACACACACACATGCACACACACATACAGATACACACACACTCTCACATACACACACACTCACACACATACACACTCACACATACACGCACTCACACACACACTTTCCCATACACACACAGACACATACACACACTCACACACACAGACACATACACACACACACACACACACACACACACACACACACACAAACACGTGAACATGTCTCCAGCTTTAAGTCCCTGAGGATCCACATCTCAGAGGACATCCTGGACCACTAACACCTCAACCTGGTCAAGAAAGATCTCCTGTCTTTCTAGTGCATTTGGGTCAGGAAAGACTGTTACCCATTTGACCAGGACTGTTAAAAATGAATCTAATGTTATAGTGTGACTGAATATGCAAATGTGTAAAAAGTCATGTCATGTCATGAGGTCAGCATGTTTAAGTACATGTATAACAATGGGTGCTTTGACCTTAGTGTGATAGGTTCTATGATCATATTATTGGATGTCTTCCCCGAGTTTGAGTAAACTTGAACCTAACAATTTGGGTATTTTAACTGAATCTAATCTAATCCAATCGAATCAATATTAATACTGCAAACAGAATTCGTGTAATCTAGTGGAAATAGTCTACAAAGAATAATTTTAACAAATAAAAAGCCCTGCATGTTATTGTGATTAAAATATTCATTCATATGATTTAAATTTAATATGAATAACATCAACAGGAGAGTACAGAATTATTTTAACCCTTAAGGAACATAAGTGAATATGATCCTATAACACAAATACTAATGTTCTCTACATTTCAACATAGTCTGAATTTGTTTATTAAGTTTTGGCCTAGACTTAGGACACAATTTATCGTCACTACACTGGAACTCTCTTTTGTACCTTTAATGTGCATCACACAAGTGTGTGGTTATACAGTATATACATTTTAAAATATGGTTTGAGGTTTTATAGAACAGAGATGCTCTGGTGACATTTCTTACAACTAATAAGAAAATGAAATGCTGCTCCTCCACTTCCAGATTATACACTGGTTATAGAATAGAGCTTTAATGTAGGACCTCATAAAGACCTTCTGAACCTCTTTAGGTGGCTCCAGCATTTCAAAACCTTTTTCAGAAGACGTTGAATACAAGTAAACTAAAGTAAATGTTAATTAAGTCATTGTGTAGACGTTTAAATACTGATGTGTTTCCTCTTCATTTAGTTTGACTGCTTCAGTTAAAACAGGAGACATTAAACTGTTCCTCACCAGCCACGAGTCCCTTCACACATCACAGCTATATAGCTTCTACACGATGGAACAAAAATGACAAAAATTATGTGCACTGTGCATTTTAAAAGTACTTAATTTTGGTTGGTAGACCTGCGTCATGACGTCATAGCACACCTCTATAGGTTGCTTTAGTAACCTCCTTTTCAGGAGTTTGGAAAAGACCAAATGAATAAAACACACTTTTGTTGGAGTATAAACAAGGTTCAATGTAGTTTTAAGAAGTTCTATGTGTTTAAAGTAGTTTGTTCTACTAAATTAATGTCATGTCATGAGGTCAGCAAGCACAAGTATAACAATGGGTGCTTTGAGGTTAGTGTGATATCTTGCCATTTATGAGACACTGTTACTATGCTCATATTATTGGAGAGTTTCTGATGTTTTCCCCCGAAACTCACACCTAACAATCTGTGCATTATAACCACTTCCCCCTGTTATATCAGACTACTGTGAGTTAAGTATGTCATCTCTCTGAATGAAGTTATCTTTGTTTTGTTGAATGCACTGAGTGCTACAGATGGAGCAGTGTTTAGACATTTATTATTACATTACAGATGTCATACAGTCATTTCATTGTTAAAGATAGAGATTAATGACATTATATATTCTCTCAGCATTTGTGTGCATTGTGAAAATCTTATTTCACTGTAAAATCATGAGGTTTGAGTGTCGGCTGTAAAGGATGATGCTTGTTAAGTGGACTGTTGATTGTATTTTCTTGTTTCTTCTACTGTAAAGGAAGTTGTTAAAGTCTCATGTTTATAGCCGGTCATCACTGCAAGTATCGATATAATGATTTGAGCTGTTGTTACATGCATAAGTCTTTTTTTTATTATTAACGTTGAATACATGTTTTTTGTCGTTAAAACATGTGATTTCTCTTCATGATGCTTTATTGAAAACGAAATAGCAAAAAAGAAAAGAAATAAACAGTTATATTATTAAGGCAAGCAAGATAATCTTGTAATCTAGCGCCATCTAGTGGAAATTACAACAAATAAAAGTCCTGCTTTTAACACGTTAGTGTGATTATATATTAACTACTTATACGTGTGTGTGTGTGTGTGTGTGTGTGTGTGTGTGTGTGTGTGTGTGTGTGTGTGTGTGTGTGTGTGTGAATGTACAAATACACGTTTTCTTCTCTAAATTTCAGCACGTTCTTAATTTCATAATTTGTCCATCAATTTTTGGAACCTTTTATCTTTTGTACCTTTAATATGCATCACAAAAGTGTTTCATCATACAGTAAATACATTTTAAAATATAGTTTAAAGCAAAGTTAATAAAACACTTCACAATGTGTTTTGCTCTATAAAATGTATTTCTTACAACTAATGAGAAAAAGAAATGGTTAAAGAATTGTCTCTTAGGACCTCTGAAAGACCTTTTCTGAACCTCTTCAGGTGGCTCCAGCATTTTAAATCCTTTTTCAGATGTTTTATAAAGTATAATAAAGTAAATGTTAATTAAGGAGTTGTGTAGACATTTTAAATGCCTTTAAATTGTGTTTCCTCTTTGTTTTGTGTGACTGCTGGAGTCTGGCAGCACTAAACAAACACAACAATGAACATAATACAATCAATAATATTTTATACTCCATATTTTCATTTAGTCAAGGCAAAATGAAAAAAAAAAGCATTTCATTTTCATTAAAATACACATTCAAATTATTTTAATTTAAATATGACTTTTAAACAAATTCTTATAAACAATCATTAAAGACAATCACACAGTCTATATCATAAACATCACCATGAGAGTAAACAGTGTCTGTGTTATAGATGTAATAACAGAATTATTTGCACCCTTATAACACAACAGGCAAATATGATCATATACTGTAACACAAATATAAATGTTCTCTACATTTCAATAATTTGATCAGCGGTTTTTGGCTTAGACTTAGTACAGAACTTCTTGTCACTTTTGTACCTCTAATAATCATCATAAAAGCATATCTTTATACAGTACCTGTATGTTTAAATATGGTTTAAAACAAAGGAAATAAAACACTTGTGGTGGCTCCAGCATTTCAAAATCTTTTTCAGAAGAAGTTGAATACAATTAAACTAAAGTAAATGTTAATTACGTCTTTTTGTAGATGTTTAAATACTGTTGTGTTTCCTGTTCATTTAATATGTCAGTTCAAGTTAAAACAGGAGACATTAAATAAACATTAATCAACGTGTAAGCAGCCACCTGAATGGTGAATTTAAGATACTCAGTTAAATTCATATATTTGTAAATCTGACTTTAAAAGAGTCAGTGCCTCACCAGCCATGAGTCCCTTCACACATCACAGCTATATAGCTAGTACATGATAGAACAAAAATACCATGCATCATGGTGTAACACGTAATAGTACATAAGATTGCAGCATAAAGTGCAAATACACAACAGTGTGAGATGAGAACAGGACAATAAACACACAGGATAAAAGAAACACACAGGACAACAGAACAGTGATGTACAGGAAAGCTAAAGATCCTGCAGTTTTAGATTAAATCTGGTCTCTGCATTTTCTCATGTAATTTAAATGATCAGGACGATGATGTTGATCCCTACAGACATGAAGAATCCTAGCAGTACAAACCATCCTGAAACTTTAGCACTGTTGGTGGTTGTGAATTGTTGTTGCCCTGAAAAAAAAAAAATAATTTGCTTATTTATTAGGACATTTTCAAAGCTGTAGACTGAGAAACTGTAGAACTTCAACACTAAGAGACATTTTTGTGTAGTTTGGATGTTAACACGCTACCTGACATGCATGGAGACTGACTACAGTACATCAGTATAAAAACCGTACAAAGTGGGACTGAATTTACAAATAAACTCTACACTAGAATGTTCACTCAGCTCACAGGAACTTAACAAAACCTTTAACTTTCAGTTCACAAGGTCTGTAAGTATCATTAGAATAAGAGATGTATTTACCTTCTACCTTCAGTAACACAGCTCGTGGTTCTCCGTCCTGAGATTCATCGTGGATGAGACACTGATATAATCCTGTATCAGACAGGTGAACTGGACTGATGTGAAGAGAGAGATCACCGTCTAGAAAGCCTTCTACTGACATCGTGAATCTGTTTTGTTTAGTCATCCATCTGTTTGCAGGAGTGTACAGCAGAACCTCGTGTCCATCTTTCTTCCACTTTACATCTTTAACGACTTGTCGAGTGTCTCCGTAACACGGGAGAGTGACGTTCTTCCCCTCGAAAGCTTTTACAACTGTCGGAACTTCCGGATAAACAAAACAAATCACGTTATTACAGTTTAGCATTTAATGTGGCTGGTCAGACTTTACTACAGACATGTTAAGAATGACAGAATGTTCTGCTGATGACAGCAAGAGCACTTACTGATAACCTTCAGCTTTACTTCAGTCACTGATATTTCATTACAGCTGCACATGTAAGAGCCTGCATCATTGTAGGCTACTGAACTGATCATCAGGGAGAAATTTCCTCTGCTTGTATCTCCTGGTAGTGTAAATCTTTTGTTAAAATGCTCTTGTTTTGAACACATCTGCTGAACAATGACAACTTTGTCAGGAATGAAGCGAATCCACCGAACCACTGGACAATTTCCTGAGCAGTTACACGGGAGGGTCAGGGCTTCATTCACCATCGATTCTGTGATGATGAAGGCTTGGCACTGTGGCATCAGCAGGTAAACTAACAGATCAGAGAATAAATCAGAAAAGATATTTTGAATATGTGACACCATAAATCCATAATTTAAAGCTGTTTCGTTTGGAAAACAATCCTCGTTCAGTACATTGTTCAGGTCGTCTAAGCCTGATAGATTCAGTGCAGATCTGAGCACTCTGCACACCTGTCCCTCATGTGTCTAATTATTATTAGTATTTAGTCAAGCCGCGTTGCCTTGAGCTGCGCAGAATCCTCTGTTGTCTTTTGTTGTCGTCTTGTCTTGAGTCCGTGTTCCTGTTCTGTGTTGTGTTTTAGTTATTAAAACCTGTTTACACTCCATGTCACCAGCCCGAGTTTTGTTTTTGTGGTATCCTGCGACATCGCCCAGCACCTGTCCGGTGGGGAGCGGTTGATTCACATCCGGTTTCCGTGGAGGATGCCGCCCAACTCCCTGTCCGCGGGGGGTGTTGCAGGCCCGAGTTTTGCCCCTATGGATTTTTTTTTTTCTGTGGAGGAGGATTTTTTATGTGATCGGCCCTTCTGCTCGGCTGTGGACGTCGCTCGGCCCTCTCTGGCTATGCCGCCGTGTGCCTTACTCCCCCCGCCTGCCTTGCCGTGCGCCTTGCTCCCCCCTCCTGCCTCGCCATGTGCCTCGCTCCCCCTTCCTGGACCCCGTTGGGACTGTCAGGACGGATTGGCGCGTCGAGGGGGCGGTACTGTCAGGACTCAGCCCGGACTTTGGCCATGTGCTTTTTGTTGACGTTCCATGTTCACGTGTCTTCCCCGCCCTTGTCTCTTCCTCCCCGCCTCTGCACACCTGTCCCTCATGTGTCTAATTATTATTAGTATTTAGTCAAGCCGCGTTGCTTTGAGCAGCGTGGAATCCTCTGTTGTCTTTTGTTGTCATCTTGTCTCGAGTCCGTGTTCCTGTTCTGTGTTTTGTTTTAGTTATTAAAACCTGTTTATTTTTACGCTATCCTGCATTTGGGTCTATTTTATCCCCGTGTCCATGACAGAAGTCTTATGTTTAAGCTTATTGAAAATATTTGAACTACTTTTTATTTTCTTTTATTTATTTCATACAGGCAAATAATACAACACACACATTCATTCATTCATTCATTCATTCATTCATCTTCTACTGCTTATCCGAACTACCTCGGGTCACGGGGAGCCTGTGCCTATCTCAGGCGTCATCGGGCATCAAGGCAGGATACACCCTGGACAGAGTGCCAACCCATCGCAGGGCACACACACTCATTCATTCACTCACGCAATTACACACTAGGGGCAATTTTCCAGAGATGCCAATCAACCTACCATGCATGTCTTTGGACCGGGGGAGGAAACCGGAGTACCCGGAGGAAACCCCCGAGGCACGGGGAGAACATGCAAACTCCACACACACAAGGTGGAGGCGGGAATCGAACCTCGACCCTGGAGGTGTGAGGCGAACGTGCTAACCACTAAGCCACCGTGCCCCCCACAACACACACACACACACACACACACACACACACACACACACACACACACACACACACACACACACACACACACACACACACACACACACACACACACACACACACACACACACACACACACACACACACACACACACACACACACACACACACACACACACACACACACCTCTAAATTGAGCAGGAGCAGGTCTTGTAGTCACTTAGACAGAAGCTTAAATGTCTTTAATAGGTTTAATGAGAACCCCGACAGAACCCCATCCAATCCAGCACGTCTCTACTCTTGTCTTATATTCTTAATCTCTCTTGTCCAAAACGCCACCATACAATATTCTGGATCCCACTAGAGGTTCCATGGTAAAACGCAACTAGGGTAAACACAACATCATGTCAAGAAATGTTTGAATCTGTCATCAGTGTTTAATACAGAACTATAAACAGTATCACTTACCCATCACAGTGATGCCAGGAATTAAAAGCCACTTCATGGTGTTTCAGAAAGTTCTATAAGAGTTACCTACAAGAGCAGCATGATGTAAAGAAAAGGAAACTTTATAGCTCACACACACCATACACATACACACCATACACACACACACCATACACACACACAAGACACACACTCACACACCATACACACACACAAGACACACACTCACACACCATACACACACACACACCATACACACACACACTCACACACCATATACACACACTCACACACCATATACACACACTCGCACACCATACACACACACACACTAGGTATGCACCGATACCACTTTTTCTCTTCCGATCCGATTCCGATCTCCTTCCGATCTTCTGTTACAAACAGTTGCTCCAATTAAAAAAAGAAAACAGCTAAAATGCTGAAATAAACTCAATCATCAAATATTGAATAATAGAAACAATCCCAAAGGACGCCGTCGAATTAAACCGAACCGAACCGAACTAACCGATTCGGAATGAACTGGACGAACGGATTAGGATGCTGCTGGTGGAGACCTGAGGTCTGGCTGAGACCTGAGGTCTGGCTGAGACCTGAGGTCTGGCTGAGACCTGAGGTCTGGCTGAGACCTGAGGTCTGGCTGAGACCTGAGGTCTGGCTGAGACCTGAGACCTGGCTGAGACCTGAGACCTGGCTGAGACCTGAGACCTGGCTGAGACCTGAGACCTGGCTGAGACCTGAGACCTGGCTGAGACCTGAGACCTGGCTGAGACCTGAGACCTGGCTGAGACCTGAGACCTGGCTTGGTGGTTAGCACGTTCGCCTCACACCGCCAGGGTCGGGGTTCGATTCCCGCCTCCACCTTGTGTGTATGGAGTTTGCATGTTCTCCCCGTGCCCTGGGGGTTTCCCCGGACTACGGAAAATTGTCCGTAGTGTGTGAGTTAATGAGAGTGTGTGTGTGTCCTGTGATGGGTTGGCACTCCGTCCAGGGTGTATCTTGCCTTGATGCCCGATGACGCCTGAGATAGGCACAGGCTCCCTGTGACCCGAGGTAGTTCGGATAAGCGGTAGAAAATGAATTAATGAATGAATGAATAACATCACCAGGAGAGTACAGAATTAAATTAACCCTTAAAGAACATAAGTGAATATGATCCTACAGCACAAATACTAATGTTCTCTACATTTCAACATAATCTGAATTTGTTTATCAAGTTTTGGCCTAGACTTAGGACACAATTTATCGTCACTACGCTGGAACTCTCTTTTGTACCTTTAATATGCTTTACACAAGTGTGTGGTTATACAGTATATACATTTTAAATATGGTTTAAAGTAAAAAAAAAAAAACACTTGTTAGTGTAATTCTAATATTAATAATAGTCGTATGCCACAGATCTTAACGAAAACCACAGAAACATACAATTTGATATAATTCCAGTTCATCAAATTATTGCTCCATAAAAATATCCCACAATGCACCACAAAAACCAGGGAGCATCAATGCTCACTTTGTGCTCTTATCTGAAATTACATGACGCTATTGTGCAGCATGAAGCAAGCGCAGCAGATTTGGAGCTCTCGCATCTTCCAAGCTGCGACCTTATAGCCGTCCTTGAATTTTTGGTTTTGTTTTTTTGCCATACTGAACCTGCATTAACGACGACAGTGGGGGCTCGCCGACAGCCTTACCCACCGGGTAGGTACGTATGGTTGTGTTGCGGTTAGATTGTAGCGTCTATGGTCATATAACGCGGTGTTTGAATTGTTTGCACGTCGCATTTGTTTGCTTGGCTGAGTATTTTTATTCAATTCCGATTTATCTTGAGTTTATACTTCAACTCTTTACCTTTTGATGTCTTTATTTATTTGTTTTCCCAGCGCCCGCTGCTAGCTGGTTAGCATTACTAGCCTGTTAGCCCGGTTCCGCTAGTACACATTACACTCTGACTCAATACATCTTAACCATAGAATAATTGATCGATATACGTTTTGATATCGCTACATCTTATTTATTTGTTTTCCCAGCGTCCGCTTCTAGCCGGCCAGCATAACTAGTCTGTTAGGCTACATACATATATATCACACTAACTAGTTAGACATTATGATCTTCCGGACCTTTGCTTCAAGAAATTTTCTCTTACTGGACCTCTTTACATTTTAGTTGAATACCTCTGCCTTAGAGCCTCACACCCCGACCCCTGTATATTATATCAGTATAATATATAACACCCTGTACATTATATCAGTATAATATATAACACCCTGTACATTATATCAGTATAATATATAACACCCTGTACATTATATCAGTATAATATATAACACCCTGTACATTATATCAGTATAATATATAACACCCTGTACATTATATCAGTATAATATATAACACCCTGTACATTATATCAGTATAATATATAACACCCTGTACATTATATCAGTATAATATATAACACCCTGTACATTATATCAGTATAATATATAACACCCTGTACATTATATCAGTATAATATATAACACCCTGTACATTATATCAGTATAATATATAACACCCTGTACATTATATCAGTATAATATATAACACCCTGTACATTATATCAGTATAATATATAACACCCTGTACATTATATCAGTATAATATATAACACCCTGTACATTATATCAGTATAATATATAACACCCTGTACATTATATCAGTATAATATATAACACCCTGTACATTATATCAGTATAATATATAACACCCTGTACATTATATCAGTATAATATATAACACCCTGTACATTATATCAGTATAATATATAACACCCTGTACATCTTGTCTATAACATATTCATCTGTATATTATACTGTTTTTACTGTAAATACTGTACATCATGAACTTGCTTCTTATTGCACTTCTGGTTAGATGCCAAACTGCATTTTGCTGCCTTTTACTTGTACATGTGTAATGACAATAAAGTTGAATCTAATCTAATCCAATCTAATGTAATCTATATTAATAATGCAAACAGAAATTGTGTAATCTAGTGGAAATAGTCTACAAATAATAATTTTAACAAATAAAAAGCCCTGCACGTTAGTGTGATTAAAATATTCAGTCAAATGATTTAAATTTAATATGAATAACATCACCAGGAGAGTACAGAATTATTTTAACCCTTAAAGAACATAAGCGAATATGATCCTACAGCACAAATACTAATGTTCTCTACATTTCAACATAATCTGAATTTGTTTATCAAGTTTTGGCCTAGACTTAGGACACAATTTATCGTCACTACGCTGGAACTCTCTTTTGTACCTTTAATATGCTTTACACAAGTGTGTGGTTATACAGTATATACATTTTAAATATGGTTTAAAGTAAAGAAAAAAAAAGACTTCACAGTATGAGGTTTTATAGAACAGAGATGCTCTGCTGACATTTCTTACAACTAATAAGAAAACGAAATGCTGCTCCTCCACTTCCAGATTATACACTGGTTATAGAATAGAGCTTTAATGTAGGACCTCTGAAAGACCTTCTGAACCTCTTCAGGTGGCTCCAGCATTTCAAAACCTTTTTTCAGAAGAAGTTGAATACAAGTAAACTAAAGTAAATGTTAATTAAGTGATTGTGTAGACGTTTAAATACTGATGTGTTTCCTCTTCATTTAGTTTGACTGCTTCAGTTAAAACAGGAGACATTAAACTGTTCCTCACCAGCCACGAGTCCCTTCACACATCACAGCTATATAGCTTCTACACGATGGAACAAAAATGACAAAAATTATGTGCACTGTGCATTTTAAAATGACTTAATTTTGGTTGGTAGACCTGCGTCATGACGTCATAGCACACCTCTATAGGTTGCTTTAGTAACCTCCTTTTCAGGAGTTTGGAAAAGACCAAATGAACAAAACACACTTTTGTTGGGGTATAAACAAGGTTC
Organism: Tachysurus vachellii; assembly: GCF_030014155.1. NCBI lineage: Eukaryota > Metazoa > Chordata > Actinopteri > Siluriformes > Bagridae > Tachysurus > Tachysurus vachellii. The sequence goes on from NC_083461.1 coordinate 3,831,093, forward strand.
AATGTAGTTTTAAGAAGTTCTATGTGTTTAAAGTAGTTTGCTCTACTAAATTAATGTCATGTCATGAGGTCAGCAAGCACAAGAATAAAAATCGGTGCTTTGAGGTTAGTGTGATATCCTGCCATTTATGAGACACTGTTACTATGCTCATATTATTGGAGAGTTTCTGATGTTTTCCCCCGAAACTCACACCTAACAATCTGTGCATTATAACCACTTCCCCCTGTTATATCAGACTACTGTGAGTTAAGTATGTCATCTCTCTGAATGAAGTTATCTTTGTTTTGTTGAATGCACTGGGTGCTACAGATGGAGCAGTGTTTAGACATTTATTATTACATTACAGATGTCATACAGTCATTTCATTGTTAAAGATAGAGATTAATGACATTATATATTCTCTCAGCATTTGTGAACATTGTGAAAATCTTATTTCACTGTAAAATCATGAGGTTTGAGTGTCGGCTGTAAAGGATGATGCTTGTTAAGTGGACTGTTGATTGTATTTTCTTGTTTCTTCTACTGTAAAGGAAGTTGTTAAAGTCTCATGTTTATAGCCGGTTATCACTGCAAGTAATGATTTCTCTTCATGATGCTTTATCGAAAACGAAATAGCAAAAAAGAAAAGAAATAAACAGTTATATTATTAAGGCAAGCAAGATAATCTTGTAATCTAGCGCCATCTAGTGGAAATTACAACAAATAAAAGTCCTGCTTTTAACACGTTAGTGTGATTATATATTAACTACTTATACGTGTGTGTGTGTGTGTGTGTGTACAAATACACGCAAAGTTAATAAAAACACTTCACAATGTGTTTTGCTCTATAAAATGTATTTCTTACAACTAATGAGAAAAAGAAATGGTTAAAGAATTGTCTCTTAGGACCTCTGAAAGACCTTTTCTGAACCTCTTCAGGTGGCTCCAGCATTTTAAATCCTTTTTCAGAAGTTTTATAAAGTATAATAAAGTAAATGTTAATTAAGGAGTTGTGTAGACATTTAAAATGCCTTTAAATTGTGTTTCCTCTTTGTTTTGTGTGACTGCTGGAGTCTGGCAGCACTAAACAAACACAACAATGAACATAATACAATCAATAATATTTTATACTCCATATTTTCATTTAGTCAAGGCAAAATGAAAAAAAAAAAGCATTTCATTTTCATTATCATTAAAATACACATTCAAATTATTTAAATTTAAATATGACTTTTAAACAAATTCTTATAAACAATCATTAAAGACAATCACACAGTCTATATCATAAACATCACCATGAGAGTAAACAGCATCTGTGTTATAGATATAATAACAGAATTATTTGAACCCTTATAACACAACAGGCAAATATGATCATATACTGTAACACAAATATAAATGTTCTCTACATTTCGACATATTCATAATTTGATCAGCAGTTTTTGGCTTAGACTTAGTACAGAACATCTTGTCACTTTTGTACCTCTAATAATCATCATAAAAGCATATCTTTATACAGTACCTGTATGTTTAAATACGGTTTAAAACAAAGGAAATAAAACACTTGTGGTGGCTCCAGATTTTCAAAATCTTTTTCAGAAGACGTTGAATACAAGTAAACTAAAGTAAATGTTAATTAAGTCATTGTGTAGACGTTTAAATACTGTTGTGTTTCCTCTTCATTTAATATGTCAGTTCAAGTTAAAACAGGAGACATTAAATAATCATTAATCAATGTGCAAGCAGCCACCTGAATGGTGAATTTAAGATACTCGGTTAAATTCATAAATTTGTAAATCTGACTTTAAAAGAGTCAGTGCCTCACCAGCCACGAGTCCCTTCACACATCACAGCTATATAGCTTGTACATGATAGATCAAAAATACCATGTATCATGGTGTAACACGTAACAGTACATAAGATTGCATACAGTGTGAGATGAGAACAGGACAATAAACACACAGAATAAAAGGAACACACAGGACAACAGAACAGTGATGTACAGGAAAGCTAAAGATCCTGCAGTCTTAGATTAAATCTGGTCTCTGCATTTTCTCATGTAATAATAGATGATCAGGTAATCTCACTCACTCTCACTCACTCATTTTCTACCGCTTATCCGAACTACCTCGGGTCACGGGTAGCCTGTGCCAGGCGTCATTGGGCATCAAGGCAGGATACACCCTGGACGGAGTGCAAACCCATCGCAGGGCACACACACACTCTCATTCACTCACGCACTCACACACTACGGACAATTTTCCAGAGATGCCAATCAACCTACCATGCATGTCTTTGGACCAGGGGAGGAAACCGGAGTACCCGGATGTAACCCCTGAGGCACGGGGAGATCATGCAAACTCCACACACACAAGGCGGAGGCAGGAATCGAACCCCCAACCTTGGAGGTGTGAGGCGAACGTGCTAACCACTAAGCCACCGTGACCCCATAATAATGTTCCATACAGATATGAACAATACGAGCAGTGCAAACCATCCTGAAACTGGAGCGCTGTTGGTGGTTGTGAATTGTTGTTGCCCTGAAAAAAAATAATAATTTGCTTATTTATTAGGACATTTTCAAAGCTGTAGACTGAGAAACTGTAGAACTTCAACACTAAGAGACATTTTTGTGTAGTTTGGATGTTAACACACTACCTGACATGCATGGAGACTGACTACAGTACATCAGTATAAAAACCGTACAAAGTGGGACTGAATTTACAAATAAACTCTACACTAGAATGTTCACTCAGCTCACAGGAACTTAACAAAACCTTTAACTTTCAGTTCACAAGGTCTGTAAGTATCATTAGAATAAGAGATGTATTTACCTTCTACCTTCAGTAACACAGCTCGTGGTTCTCCGTCCTGAGATTCATCGTGGATGAGACACTGATATAATCCTGTATCAGACAGGTGAACTGGACTGATGTGAAGAGAGAGATCACCGTCTAGAAAGCCTTCTACTGACATCGTGAATCTGTTTTGTTTAGTCATCCATCTGTTTGCAGGAGTGTACAGCAGAACCTCGTGTCCATCTTTCTTCCACTTTACATCTTTAACGACTTGTCGAGTGTCTCCGTAACACGGGAGAGTGACGTTCTTCCCCTCGAAAGCCTTTACAACTGTCGGAACTTCCGGATAAACAAAAACAAATGACGTTATTACAGTTTAGCATTTAATGTGGCTGGTCAGACTTTACTACAGACATGTTAAGAATGACAGAATGTTCTGCTGATGACAGCAAGAGCACTTACTGATAACTTTCAGCTTTACTTCAGTCACTAATTTTTCATTACAGCTGCAGTTGTAAGAGCCTGCATCATTGTAGACTACTGAACTGATCATCAGGGAGAAATTTCCTCTGCTTGTATCTCCTGGTAGTGTAAATCTTTTGTTAAAATGCTCTTGTTTTGAACACTTCCAGCTCTGAACAATGACAGCGTTGTCAGGAATGAAGCCGGATCCACCAAACCGCTGGACAATTTCCTGAGCAGTTACACGGGAGGGTCAGGGCTTCATTCACCATCGATTCTGTGATGATGAAGGCTTGGCACTGTGGCATCAGCAGGTGAACTAACAGATCAGAGAATAAACCATAAAAGATATTTTGAACACCTCTAAACTGAGCAGGAGCAGGTCTTGTAGTCACTTAGACAGAAGCTTAAATGTCTTTAATAGGTTTAATGAGAACCCCGACAGAACCCCATCCAATCCATCATGTCTCTACTCTTGTCTTATATTCTTAATCTCTCTTGTCCAAAACGCCACCATACAATATTCTGGATCCCACTAGAGGTTCCATGGTAAAACACAACTAGGGTAAACACAACATCATGTCAAGAAATGTTTGAATCTGTCATCAGTGTTTAATACAGAACTATAAACAGTATCACTTACCCATCACAGTGATGCCAGGACTTAAAAGCCACTTCATTGTGTTTCAGAAAGTCCTATAAGAGAGTTACCTACAACAGCAGCATGATGTAAAGAAAAGGAAACTTTATAGCTGATGCGCACACACACACACACACACACACACACACACACACACAAACATACACATACACACCTTATAGCTGATGATCTATGAGTTAACTGAGTGCTGTAAGCACTATTCGGACGGGACTAACGTCTCTGTGTTTTACATGTTAGCGTTGCACAAGACCACATGTGCATCCTAACATTCTAACTCAAACGTCGTTTGGAAAACTAGTCCTGTGCTGACTTTCCACTAAAGTCAGCAGTGAATCGTGTCTGGGGAGTGAGCTATTAATTGACGCGTGTCAATAAAGGCAAATGTTCTTTTATTGGAACAAGCATATCATACAGTCACCATAGTTCCATTGTTCATTCGTCCACAGTTCATAGTCCACGCTAATCCTGAACATATCACATGTGTAGCTAAACAACAAAACAAAATTCCAAAACGATGAAAGTATATGCTCAAACAATAAATCTCACATGCGGTCATGTTTCACGGTCAAAAAACTGTGAGCTTCCCCCGTACACACAAGCACGCCCCTCTATACCACGTGCACTCATTTATTCATTAAAAGAGATTGCCCCCTACTGGTTTAACAAGGTATGTGGTAGCTTGTGGTAGGGATGTGGGAGCTCAGTGGTTAAGGTGTTGGGCTACTGATCAACTGAGCAAGGCCCTTAACCCTCAGTTGCTCAGTTGTAAGTCACTCTGGATAAGGGTGTCTGCTAAATGCTGTAAATGTAAATGTAAATGTAAATGTATGTTCATATATAAGGCTATAAGGCATATACAAGTCCCGTCCGAATAGTGCGTATTAAAAGACTTAAATAAAGATTAAATAATCATCACACATAAAGATATATTATCTGACACCACATTGACTTTACAGCTGTAAAGTTACTGTGTGTCTGTTTATACTTAAGTGTTACTACAATTTAACAACACAAACAGAAAAAGATAAAAAAACTTACAGATTCACAATAAACGTTTCTCAAACTCGTTTTGTGTGCAGCACGACGCAGTAAGAGCTTTACCTTTAGATCACAGGTTCATATGAGACATCTAGGAGGGTGTCACCTCTTGGAAGCGCTTTTAATACGAACGGGGAAATTCTCCGCCTCTAAATGTTAGGAACGCCTCCAAATCATATATATTCTAATATCCGTCCACCCGGTTATGTTGTTCATTGGAATGAAACTTCACTACTAACCCTTGCTGTATGAGCGGTACTACCTGTCGTTATGCCTCTCAAAGACCAAACACCACACCCCCTACTACAAAGTCCCCCTCACTCTGAGTATAGACAGTGTAACAGTACCAAATCCCTTTTATGGCTGTGTGGGCGGTTGTTACCCAAACCAGTTCAAACGGTATCAGTGGACAGTGTCGCAGTACTTTTCCCTTAGATCAGAGGTCACTAACAGGCGGACCGCGGTCCGGGTCCGGACCCAGAAGCTGTCCAATCCGGACCCGGACCTACAGCCAAAACTAAAGGTTATGCTTTAAAACTTGACGAAGCTTTACGGTAGCGGTAGTAGAAACGCACAGACCAATTGCATGCGAGTTAAAGTCATCCCACGTGATAACACTCAGCCAATCAAATCTGTGCATTCCTGAAGTAAACACTGCGACTCAACAGTGCAAGAAAGGGAGGGAAACAGACGAGTGAGACGGAGAAAGGGAGAGAAACAGACGAGTGGGACGGAGAAAGGGAGAGAAACAGACGAGTGGGACGGAGAAAGGGAGAGAAACAGACGAGTGAGACGGAGAAAGGGAGAGAAACAGACGAGTGAGACGGAGAAAGGGAGAGAAACAGACGAGTGAGACGGAGAAAGGGAGAGAAACAGACGAGTGAGACGGAGAAAGGGAGAGAAACAGACGAGTGAGACGGAGAAAGGGAGAGAAACAGACGAGTGAGACGGAGAAAGGGAGAGAAACAGACGAGTGAGATGGAGAAAGGGAGAATAAAGAACAAATGGCGCTCTCCAAAAAAAGAAAAGTGGACAGCGAAAACATTTAATCCAGAATGGACAGACTCATTTCTGTTCACACTTCACACTAAACCAGTGTGTCTCATATGTTCAGAAACTGTGGCACTTATTAAACGTGGCAAAGTGAAACGCCATTATGAGACAAAACATAAAGGTTTTGAACAAACATTTCCACTCAAATCTGAAGACGGCGTCCCTGAGACAGATGTCCCAGGTCTGAGTGACGTAGCCCTATACATCCTGACCATGTTTGGCTCTACATACAACTGTGAGGCAGCTTTCTCTACAATGAACATAATCCAAACTAAATACTGTTCCAGGGTCACTAATGAGCACCTCCACATGTGTATGAGAGCGGCCCTGACTCCATTCAAGCCCAGGTTTAACATCCTGCCAAACTAGAGCTCAGTTCTCTCACTGAGATATAAAAGGGAAAGTTAAGCACTTTATTTAAACATACACAATTTTCACATTTTATTTATTTTCTCTTATTTTGAAATGTAGCCTTACTTTTATTTATTTAATGAGAGAAGGTTATACATGTATACAATCATACATATGTTCAGTTCTATGTTAAGTGACAATAAATATTGTCAAAAAGTTTTTGAATTGTACTGAATTTATTTGATTTGACAGTCAGGTATTGATTGCTTGCAGATGTTGATAAAACTACTAGGCTACATAAATATATTTATCACACTAACTAGTTAGACATTATGATCTTCCGGACCTTCGCTTCAAGAAATTTTCTCTTACTGGACCTCTTTACATTTTAGTTGAATACCTCTGCCTTAGAGCCTCACACCCCGACCCCTGTATATTATATCAGTATAATATATAACACCCTGTATATTATATCAGTATAATATATAACACCCTGTACATTATATCAGTATAATATATAACACCCTGTACATTATATCAGTATAATATATAACACCCTGTACATTATATCAGTATAATATATAACACCCTGTACATTATATCAGTATAATATATAACACCCTGTACATTATATCAGTATAATATATAACACCCTGTACATTATATCAGTATAATATATAACACCCTGTATATTATATCAGTATAATATATAACACCCTGTACATTATATCAGTATAATATATAACACCATGTACATTATATCAGTATAATATATAACACCCTGTACATTATATCAGTATAATATATAACACCATGTACATTATATCAGTATAATATATAACACCATGTACATTATGTCTATAACACCGAACCTGTACATCTTGTCTATAACATATTCATCTGTATATTATACTGTTTTTACTGTAAATACTGTACATCATGAACTTGCTTCTTATTGCACTTCTGGTTAGATGCCAAACTGCATTTTGTTGCCTTTTACTTGTACATGTGTAATGACAATAAAGTTGAATCTAATCTAATCCAATCTAATGTAATCTATATTAATAATGCAAACAGAAATTGTGTAATCTAGTGGAAATAGTCTACAAATAATAATTTTAACAAATAAAAAGCCCTGCACGTTAGTGTGATTAAAATATTCATTCAAATGATTTAAATTTAATATGAATAACATCACCAGGAGAGTACAGAATTATTTTAACCCTTAAAGAACATAAGCGAATATGATCCTACAGCACAAATACTAATGTTCTCTACATTTCAACATAATCTGAATTTGTTTATCAAGTTTTGGCCTAGACTTAGGACACAATTTATCGTCACTACGCTGGAACTCTCTTTTGTACCTTTAATATGCTTTACACAAGTGTGTGGTTATACAGTATATACATTTTAAATATGGTTTAAAGTAAAGAAAAAAAAAGACTTCACAGTATGAGGTTTTATAGAACAGTGATGCTCTGCTGACATTTCTTACAACTATTAAGAAAATGAAATGCTGCTCTTCCACTTCCAGATTATACACTGGTTATAGAATAGAGCTTTAATGTAGGACCTCTGAAAGACCTTCTGAACCTCTTCAGGTGGCTCCAGCATTTCAAAACCTTTTTTCAGAAGAAGTTGAATACAAGTAAACTAAGGTAAATGTTAATTAAGTGATTGTGTAGACGTTTAAATACTGATGTGTTTCCTCTTCATTTAGTTTGACTGCTTCAGTTAAAACAGGAGACATTAAACTGTTCCTCACCAGCCACGAGTCTTTTCACACATCACAGCTATATAGCTTCTACACGATGGAACAAAAATGACAAAAATTATGTGCACTGTGCATTTTAAAAGTACTTAATTTTGGTTGGTAGACCTGCGTCATGACGTCATAGCACGCCTCTATAGGTTGCTTTAGTAACCTCCTTTTCAGGAGTTTGGAAAAGACCAAATGAATAAAACACACTTTTGTTGGAGTATAAACAAGGTTCAATGTAGTTTTAAGTTCTATGTGTTTAAAGTAGTTTGTTCTACTAAATTAATGTCATGTCATGAGGTCAGCAAGCACAAGAATAAAAATCGGTGCTTTGAGGTTAGTGTGATATCCTGCCATTTATGAGACACTGTTACTATGCTCATATTATTGGAGAGTTTCTGATGTTTTCCCCCGAAACTCACACCTAACAATCTGTGCATTATAACCACTTCCCCCTGTTATATCAGACTACTGTGAGTTAAGTATGTCATCTCTCTGAATGAAGTTATCTTTATTTTGTTGAATGCACTGAGTGCTACAGATGGAGCAGTGTTTAGACATTTATTATTACATTACAGATGTCATACAGTCATTTCATTGTTAAAGATAGAGATTAATGACATTATATATTCTCTCAGCATTTGTGAACATTGTGAAAATCTTATTTCATTGTACAATCATGAGGTTTGAGTGTCGGCTGTAAAGGATGATGCTTGTTAAGTGGACTGTTGATTGCATTTTCTTCTACTGTAAAGGAAGTTGTTAAAGTCTCATGTTTATAGCCGGTTATCACTGCAAGTATCGATATAATGATTTGAGCTGTTGTTGCATGCATAAGTCTTTTTTTTATTATTAACGTTGAATACATGTTTTTTGTCGTTAAAACATGTGATTTCTCTTCATGATGCTTTATCGAAAACGAAATAGCAAAAAAGAAAAGAAATAAACAGAGTTATGGGGGCACGGTGGCTTAGTGGTTAGCACGTTCACCTCACACCTCCAGGGTTGGGGTTCGATTCCCGCCTCCACCTTGTGTGTGTGGAGTTTGCATGTTCTCCCCGTGCCTCGGGGGTTTCCTCCCCCGGTCCAAAGACATGCATGGTAGGTTGATTGGCATCTCTGGAAAATTGTCCGTAGTGTGTGTGTGTGTGTGTGTGTGAATCTACAAATACACGTTTTCTTCTCTAAATTTCAACACGTTCTTAATTTCATAATTTGTCCATCAATTTTTGGAACCTTTTATCTTTCGTACCTTTAATATGCATCACAAAAGTGTTTCATCATACAGTAAATACATTTTAAAATATAGTTTAAAGCAAAGTTAATAAAACACTTCACAATGTGTTTTGCTCTATAAAATGTATTTCTTACAACTAATGAGAAAAAGAAATGGTTAAAGAATTGTCTCTTAGGACCTCTGAAAGACCTTTTCTGAGCCTCTTCAGGTGGCTCCAGCATTTTAAATCCTTTTTCAGAAGTTTTATAAAGTATAATAAAGTAAATGTTAATTAAGGAGTTGTGTAGACATTTAAAATGCCTTTAAATTGTGTTTCCTCTTTGTTTTGTGTGACTGCTGGAGTCTGGCAGCACTAAACAAACACAACAATGAACATAATACAATCAATAATATTTTATACTCCATATTTTCATTTAGTCAAGGCAAAATTAAAAAAAAAAGCATTTCATTTTCATTAAAATACACATTCAAATTATTTAAATTTAAATATGACTTTTAAACAAATTCTTATAAACAATCATTAAAGACAATCACACAGTCTATATCATAAACATCACCATGAGAGTAAACAGCATCTGTGTTATAGATGTAATAACAGAATTATTTGCACCCTTATAACACAATAGGCAAATATGATCATATACTGTAACACAAATATAAATGTTCTCTACATTTCAATAATTTGATCAGCAGTTTTTGGCTTAGACTTAGTACAGAACGTCTTGTCACTTTTGTACCTCTAATAATCATCATAAAAGCATATCTTTATACAGTACCTGCATGTTTAAATATGGTTTAAAACAAAGGAAATAAAACACTTGTGGTGGCTCCAGCATTTCAAAATCTTTTTCAGTAGAACTTGAATACAAGTAAACTAAAGTAAATGTTAATTAAGTCATTGTGTAGACGTTTAAATACTGTTGTGTTTCCTGTTCATTTAATATGTCAGTTCAAGTTAAAACAGGAGACATTAAATAACTATTAATCAACGTGTAAGCAGCCACCTGAATGGTGAATTTAAGATACTCGATTAAATTTATATATTTGTAAATCTGACTTTAAAAGAGTCAGTGCCTCACCAGCCACGAGTCCCTTCACACATCACAGCTTTATAGCTTGTACATGATAGAACAAAAATGTTCCAGTATCATGGTGTAACACGTAATAGTACATAAGATTGCAGCATAAAGTGCAAATACACAACAGTGTGAGATGAGAACAGGACAATAAACACACAGAATAAAAGAAACACACAGGACAACAGAAGAGTGATGTACAGGAAAGCTAAAGATCCTGCCGTTTTAGATTAAATCTGGTCTCTGCATTTTCTCATGTAATTTAAATGATCAGGACGATGATGTTGATCCCTACAGACATGAAGAATCCTAGCAGTACAAACCATCCTGAAACTTTAGCACTGTTGGTGGTTGTGAATTGTTGTTGCCCTGAAAAAAAAAAAATAATTTGCTTATTTATTAGGACATTTTCAAAGCTGTAGACTGAGAAACTGTAGAACTTCAACACTAAGAGACATTTTTGTGTCGTTTGAATGTTAACACACTACCTGACATGCATGGAGACTGACTACAGTACATCAGTATAAAAACCGTACAAAGTGGGACTGAATTTACAAATAAACTTTACACTAGAATGTTCACTCAGCTCACAGGAACTTAACAAAACCTTTAACTTTCAGTTCACAAGGTCTGTAAGTATCATTAGAATAAGAGATGTATTTACCTTCTACCTTCAGTAACACAGCTCGTGGTTCTCCGTCCTGAGATTCATCGTGGATGAGACACTGATATAATCCTGTATCAGACAGGTGAACTGGACTGATGTGAAGAGAGAGATCACCGTCTAGAAAGCCTTCTACTGACATCGTGAATCTGTTTTGTTTAGTCATCCATCTGTTTGCAGGAGTGTACAGCAGAACCTCTTGTCCATCTTTCTTCCACTTTACATCTTTAACGACTTGTCGAGTGTCTCCGTAACACGGGAGAGTGACGTTCTTCCCCTCGAAAGCTTTTACAACTGTCGGAACTTCCGGATAAACAAAAACAAATGACGTTATTACAGTTTAGCATTTAATGTGGCTGGTCAGACTTTACTACAGACATGTTAAGAATGACAGAATGTTCTGCTGATGACAGCAAGAGCACTTACTGATAACTTTCAGCTTTACTTCAGTCACTAATTTTCCATTACAGCTGCAGTTGTAAGAGTCTGCATCATTGTAGGTTACTGAACTGATCATCAGGGAGAAATCTCCTCTGCTTGTATCTCCTGGTAGTGTAAAACTTTTGTTAAAATGCTCTTGTTTTGAACACATCTGCTGAACAATGACAACTTTGTCAGGAATGAAGCGGATCCACCGAACCACTGGACAATTTCCTGAGCAGTTACACGAGAGGGTCAGGGCTTCATTCACCATCGATTCTGTGATGATGAAGGCTTGGCACTGTGGCATCAGCAGGTAAACTAACAGATCAGAGAATAAATCAGAAAAGATATTTTGAATATGTGACACCATAAATCCATAATTTAAAGCTGTTTCGTTTGGAAAACAATCCTCGTTCAGTACATTGTTCAGGTCGTCTAAGCCTGATAGATTCAGTGCAGATCTGAGCACTCTGCACACCTGTCCCTCATGTGTCTAATTATTATTAGTATTTAGTCAAGCCGCGTTGCCTTGAGCTGCGCAGAATCCTCTGTTGTCTTTTGTTGTCGTCTTGTCTTGAGTCCGTGTTCCTGTTCTGTGTTGTGTTTTAGTTATTAAAACCTGTTTACACTCCATGTCACCAGCCCGAGTTTTGTTTTTGTGGTATCCTGCGACATCGCCCAGCACCTGTCCGGTGGGGAGCGGTTGCTTCACATCCGGTTTCCGTGGAGGATGCCGCCCCACTTCCTGTCCGCGGGGGGTGTTGCAGGCCCGAGTTTTGCCCCTATGGATTTTTTTTTTCTGTGGAGGAGGATTTTTTATGTGATTGGCCCTTCTGCTCGGCTGTGGACGTCGCTCGGCCCTCTCTGGCTATGCCGCCGTGTGCCTTACTCCCCCCACCTGCCTTGCCGTGCGCCTTGCTCCCCCCTCCTGCCTCGCCATGTGCCTCGCTCCCCCTTCCTGGACCCCGTTGGGACTGTCAAGACGGATTGGCGCGTCGAGGGGGCGGTACTGTCAGGACTCAGCCCGGACTTTGGCCATGTGCTTTTTGTTGACGTTCCATATTCACGTGTCTTCCCCGCCCTTGTCTCTTCCTCCCCGCCTCTGCACACCTGTCCCTCATGTGTCTAATTATTATTAGTATTTAGTCAAGCCGCGTTGCTTTGAGCAGCGTGGAATCCTCTGTTGTCTTTTGTTGTCATCTTGTCTCGAGTCCGTGTTCCTGTTCTGTGTTTTGTTTTAGTTATTAAAACCTGTTTATTTTTACGCTATCCTGCATTTGGGTCTATTTTATCCCCGTGTCCATGACAGAAGTCTTATGTTTAAGCTTATTGAAAATATTTTAACTACTTTTTATTTTCTTTTATTTATTTCATACAGGCAAATAATACAACACACACATTCATTCATTCATTCATTCATTCATCTTCTACCGCTTATCCGAACTACCTCGGGTCACGGGGAGCCTGTGCCTATCTCAGGCGTCATCGGGCATCAAGGCAGGATACACCCTGGACGGAGTGCCAACCCATCGCAGGGCACACACAATTACACACTAGGGACAATTTTCCAGAGATGCCAATCAACCTACCATGCATGTCTTTGGACCGGGGGAGGAAACCGGAGTACCCGGAGGAAACCCCCGAGGCACGGGGAGAACATGCAAACTCCACACACACAAGGTGGAGGCGGAACCCCGACCCTGGAGGTGTGAGGCGAACGTGCTAACCACTAAGCCACCGTGCCCCCCACAACACACACACACACACACACTCACCTCTAAATTGAGCAGGAGCAGGTCTTGTAGTCACTTAGACAGAAGCTTAAATGTCTTTAATAGGTTTAATGAGAACCCCGACAGAACCCCATCCAATCCAGCACGTCTCTACTCTTGTCTTATATTCTTAATCTCTCTTGTCCAAAACGCCACTATACAATATTCTGGATCCCACTAGAGGTTCCATGGTAAAACACAACTAGGGTAAACACAACATCATGTCAAGAAATGTTTGAATCTGTCATCAGTGTTTAATACAGAACTATAAACAGTATCACTTACCCATCACAGTGATGCCAGGACTTAAAAGCCACTTCATGGTGTTTCAGAAAGTTCTATAAGAGAGTTACCTACAAGAGCAGCATGATGTAAAGAAAAGGAAACTTTATAGCTCACACACACCATACACATACACACCATACACACACACACCATACACACACACAAGACACACACTCACACACCATACACACACACACACACCATACACACACTCACACACCATATACACACACTCACACACCATATACACACACTCGCACACCATACACACACACACTAGGTATGCACCGATACCACTTTTTCTCTTCCGATCCGATTCCGATCTCCTTCCGATCTTCTGTTACAAACAGTTGCTCCAATTAAAAAAAGAAAACAGCTAAAATGCTGAAATAAACTCAATCATCAAATATTGAATAATAGAAACAATCCCAAAGGACGCCGTCGAATTAAACCGAACCGAACCGAACTAACCGAGTCGGAATGAACTGGACGAACGGATTAGGATGCTGCTGGTGGAGACCTGAGGTCTGGCTGAGACCTGAGGTCTGGCTGAGACCTGAGGTCTGGCTGAGACCTGAGGTCTGGCTGAGACCTGAGACCTGGCTGAGACCTGAGGTCTGGCTGAGACCTGAGACCTGGCTGAGACCTGAGACCTGGCTGAGACCTGAGACCTGGCTGAGACCTGAGACCTGGCTGAGACCTGAGACCTGGCTTGGTGGTTAGCACGTTCGCCTCACACCGCCAGGGTCGGGGTTCGATTCCCGCCTCCACCTTGTGTGTATGGAGTTTGCATGTTCTCCCCGTGCCCTGGGGGTTTCCCCGGACTACGGAAAATTGTCTGTAGTGTGTGAGTTAATGAGAGTGTGTGTGTGTCCTGTGATGGGTTGGCACTCCGTCCAGGGTGTATCTTGCCTTGATGCCCGATGACGCCTGAGATAGGCACAGGCTCCCCGTGACCCGAGGTAGTTCGGATAAGCGGTAGAAAATGAATTAATGAATGAATGAATAACATCACCAGGAGAGTACAGAATTATTTTAACCCTTAAAGAACATAAGCGAATATGATCCTATAACACAAATACTAATGTTCTCTACATTTCAACATAATCTGAATTTGTTTATCAAGTTTTGGCCTAGACTTAGGACACAATTTATCGTCACTACGCTGGAACTCTCTTTTGTACCTTTAATATGCTTTACACAAGTGTGTGGTTATACAGTATATACATTTTAAATATGGTTTAAAGTAAAAAAAAAAAACACTTGTTAGTGTAATTCTAATATTAATAATAGTCGTATGCCACAGATCTTAACGAAAACCACAGAAACATACAATTTGATATAATTCCAGTTCATCAAATTATTGCTCCATAAAAATATCCCACAATGCACCACAAAAACCAGGGAGCATCAATGCTCACTTTGTGCTCTTATCTGAAATTACATGACGCTATTGTGCAGCATGAAGCAAGCGCAGCAGATTTGGAGCTCTCGCATCTTCCAAGCTGCGACCTTATAGCCGTCCTTGAATTTTTGGTTTTGTTTTTTTGCCATACTGAACCTGCATTAACGACGACAGTGGGGGCTCGCCGACAGCCTTACCCACCGGGTAGGTACGTATGGTTGTGTTGCGGTTAGATTGTAGCGTCTATGGTCATATAACGCGGTGTTTGAATTGTTTGCACGTCGCATTTGTTTGCTTGGCTGAGTATTTTTATTCAATTCCGATTTATCTTGAGTTTATACTTCAACTCTTTACCTTTTGATGTCTTTATTTATTTGTTTTCCCAGCGCCCGCTGCTAGCTGGTTAGCATTACTAGCCTGTTAGCCCGGTTCCGCTAGTACACATTACACTCTGACTCAATACATCTTAACCATAGAATAATTGATCGATATACGTTTTGATATCGCTACATCTTATTTATTTGTTTTCCCAGCGTCCGCTTCTAGCCGGCCAGCATAACTAGTCTGTTAGGCTACATACATATATATCACACTAACTAGTTAGACATTATGATCTTCCGGACCTTTGCTTCAAGAAATTTTCTCTTACTGGACCTCTTTACATTTTAGTTGAATACCTCTGCCTTAGAGCCTCACACCCCGACCCCTGTATATTATATCAGTATAATATATAACACCCTGTACATTATATCAGTATAATATATAACACCCTGTACATTATATCAGTATAATATATAACACCCTGTACATTATATCAGTATAATATATAACACCCTGTACATTATATCAGTATAATATATAACACCCTGTACATTATATCAGTATAATATATAACACCCTGTATATTATATCAGTATAATATATTATATAACACCCTGTACATTATATCAGTATAATATATAACACCCTGTATATTATATCAGTATAATATATAACACCCTGTACATTATATCAGTATAATATATAACACCCTGTATATTATATCAGTATAATATATAACACCCTGTACATTATATCAGTATAATATATAACACCCTGTACATTATATCAGTATAATATATAACACCCTGTACATTATATCAGTATAATATATAACACCCTGTACATTATATCAGTATAATATATAACACCCTGTACATTATATCAGTATAATATATAACACCCTGTACATTATATCAGTATAATATATAACACCCTGTACATTATATCAGTATAATATATAACACCCTGTACATTATATCAGTATAATATATAACACCCTGTACATTATATCAGTATAATATATAACACCCTGTACATTATATCAGTATAATATATAACACCCTGTACATTATATCAGTATAATATATAACACCCTGTACATTATATCAGTATAATATATAACACCCTGTATATTATATCAGTATAATATATAACACCCTGTACATTATATCAGTATAATATATAACACCCTGTACATTATATCAGTATAATATATAACACCCTGTACATTATATCAGTATAATATATAACACCCTGTACATTATATCAGTATAATATATAACACCCTGTAAATTATATCAGTATAATATATAACACCCTGTACATTATACCAGTATAATATATAACACCCTGTACATTATATCAGTATAATATATAACACCCTGTACATTATATCAGTATAATATATAACACCCTGTACATTATATCAGTATAATATATAACACCCTGTACATTATATCAGTATAATATATAACACCCTGTACATTATATCAGTATAATATATAACACCCTGTACATTATATCAGTATAATATATAACACCCTGTACATTATATCAGTATAATATATAACACCATGTACATTATATCAGTATAATATATAACACCCTGTACATTATATCAGTATAATATATAACACCCTGTATATTATATCAGTATAATATATAACACCCTGTACATTATATCAGTATAATATATAACACCCTGTACATTATATCAGTATAATATATAACACCCTGTACATTATATCAGTATAATATATAACACCCTGTACATTATATCAGTATAATATATAACACCCTGTACATTATATCAGTATAATATATAACACCATGTACATTATATCAGTATAATATATAACACCCTGTACATCTTGTCTATAACATATTCATCTGTATATTATACTGTTTTTACTGTAAATACTGTACATCATGAACTTGCTTCTTATTGCACTTCTGGTTAGATGCCAAACTACATTGCTTTGTACATGTGTAATGACAATAACGTTGAATATAATCTAATCCAATCTAATGTAATCTATATTAATAATGCAAACAGAAATTGTGTAATCTAGTGGAAATAGTCCACAAATAATAATTTTAACAAATAAAAAGCCCTGCACGTTAGTGTGATTAAAATATTCAGTCAAATGATTTAAATTTAATATGAATAACATCACCAGGAGAGTACAGAATTATTTTAACCCTTAAAGAACATAAGCGAATATGATCCTACAGCACAAATACTAATGTTCTCTACATTTCAACATAATCTGAATTTGTTTATCAAGTTTTGGCCTAGACTTAGGACACAATTTATCGTCACTACGCTGGAACTCTCTTTTGTACCTTTAATATGCTTTACACAAGTGTGTGGTTATACAGTATATACATTTTAAATATGGTTTAAAGTAAAGAAAAAAAAAGACTTCACAGTATGAGGTTTTATAGAACAGAGATGCTCTGCTGACATTTCTTACAACTAATAAGAAAACGAAATGCTGCTCCTCCACTTCCAGATTATACACTGGTTATAGAATAGAGCTTTAATGTAGGACCTCTGAAAGACCTTCTGAACCTCTTCAGGTGGCTCCAGCATTTCAAAACCTTTTTTCAGAAGAAGTTGAATACAAGTAAACTAAAGTAAATGTTAATTAAGTCATTGTGTAGACGTTTAAATACTGATGTGTTTCCTCTTCATTTAGTTTGACTGCTTCAGTTAAAACAGGAGACATTAAACTGTTCCTCACCAGCCACGAGTCCCTTCACACATCACAGCTATATAGCTTCTACACGATGGAACAAAAATGACAAAAATTATGTGCACTGTGCAATTTAAAAGTACTTAATTTTGGTTGGTAGACCTGCGTCATGACGTCATAGCACACCTCTATAGGTTGCTTTAGTAACCTCCTTTTCAGGAGTTTGGAAAAGACCAAATGAATAAAACACACTTTTGTTGGAGTATAAACAAGGTTCAATGTAGTTTTAAGTTCTATGTGTTTAAAGTAGTTTGTTCTACTAAATTAATGTCATGTCATGAGGTCAGCAAGCACAAGTATAACAATGGGTGCTTTGAGGTTAGTGTGATATCCTGCCATTTATAAGACACTGTTACTATGCTCATATTATTGGAGAGTTTCTGATGTTTTCCCCGAGTTTGAGTGAACTTGCACCTAACAATCTGTGTAGTTTAACCACTTCCCCCTGTTATATCAGACTACTGTGAGTTAAGTATTTCATCTCTCTGAATGAAGTTATCTTTGTTTTGTTGAATGCACTGGGTGCTACAGATGGAGCAGTGTTTAGACATGTATTATTACATTACAGATGTCATACAGTCATTTCATTGTTAAAGATAGAGATTAATGACATTATATATTCTCTCAGCATTTGTGTGCATTTTGAAAATCTTATTTCATTGTAAAATCATGAGGTTTGAGTGTCGGCTGTAAAGGATGATGCTTGTTAAGTGGACTGTTGATTGTATTTTCTTCTACTGTAAAGGAAGTTGTTAAAGTCTCATGTTTATAGCCGGTTATCACTGCAAGTATCGATATAATGATTTGAGCTGTTGTTACATGCATAAGTCTTTTTTTATATTAACGTTGAATACATGTTTTTTGTCGTTAAAACGTGATTTCTCTTCATGATGCTTTATCAAATACGAAATAGCAAAAAAGAAAAGAAATAAACAGAGTTATATTATTAATGCAAGCAAGATGTTTTGTAATCTAGCGCCATCTAGTGGAAATAAAGTCCTGCTTTTAACACGTTAGTGTGATTATTTATATATTTTCTACTTATGCAAGTGTAAGTGTGTGTGTGTGTGTGTGTGTGTGTGTGTGTGTGTGTGTGTATGTGTGTGTGTGTGTGTGTGTGTGTGAATCTACAAATACACGTTTTCTTCTCTAAATTTCAACACGTTCTTAATTTCATAACTTGTCCATCAATTTTTGGAACCTTTTATCTTTCGTACCTTTAATATGCATCACAAAAAAAGTGTATCATTATACAGTAAATACATTTTAAAATATAGTTTAAAGCAAAGTTAATAAAACACTTCACAATGTGTTTTGCTCTATAAAATGCTCTGGTGACATTTCTTACAACTAATGAGAAATGGTTAAAGAATTGTCTCTTAGGACCTCTGAAAGACCTTTTCTGAACCTCTTCAGGTGGCTCCAGCATTTTAAATCCTTTTTCAGAAGTTTTATAAAGTATAATAAAGTAAATGTTAATTAAGGAGTTGTGTAGACATTTAAAATGCCTTTAAATTGTGTTTCCTCTTTGTTTTGTGTGACTTCTGGAGTCTGGCAGCACTAAACAAACACAACAATGAACATAATACAATCAATAATATTTTATACTCCATATTTCATTTAGGGATCATTTTCCTTCATCCACCTTACATTAAAACATTAAAACTAAAAAATATACACACACAAAAAAAAGTTTTAAAACATTAATTCTTTAGTAATAATTTTCAAGAGTCAGGGCAAAATGAAAAAAAAAAAAGCTTTTCATTTTCATTATCATTAAAATACACATTCAAATTATTTAAATAATATGACTTTTAAACAAATTCTTATAAACAATTAAAGACAATCACACAGTCTATATCATAAACATCACCATGAGAGTAAACAGCATCTGTGTTATAGATGTAATAACAGAATTATTTGCACCCTTATAACACAACAGGCAAATATGATCATATACTGTAACACAAATATAAATGTTCTCTACATTTCAATAATTTGATCAGCAGTTTTTGGCTTAGACATAGTACAGAACTTCTTGTCACTTTTGTACCTCTAATAATCATCATAAAAGCATATCTTTATACAGTACCTGTATGTTTAAATACGGTTTAAAACAAAGGAAATAAAACACTTGTGGTGGCTCCAGCATTTCAAAATCTTTTTCAGAAGAAGTTGAATACAAGTAAACTAAAGTAAATGTTAATTAAGTCATTGTGTAGACGTTTAAATACTGTTGTGTTTCCTCTTCATTTAATATGACTGTTCAAGTTAAAACAGGAGACATTAAATAATCATTAGTCAATGTGCAAGAATCAGTGCCTCACCAGCCACGAGTCCCTTCACACATCACAGCTATATAGCTTGTACATGATAGAACAAAAATGACTCCAGTATCATGGTGTAACATGTAACAGTGTGTTGAGTGCAGCATAAAGTGCAAATACACAACAGTGTGAGATGAGAACAGGACAATAAACACACAGGATAAAAGAAACACACAGGACAACAGAACAGTGATGTACAGGAAAGCTAAAGATCCTGCAGTTTTAGATTAAATCTGGTCTCTGCATTTTCTCATGTAATAATAGATGATCAGGTAATCTCATGTAATGTAAATATTGATCCATACAGAGATGAACAATCCTAGCAGTACAAACCATCCTGAAACTGGAGCGCTGTTGGTGGTTGTGAATTGTTGTTGCCCTGAAAAAAAAATAATAATTTGCTTATTTATTAGGACATTTTCAAAGCTGTAGACTGAGAAACTGTAGAACTTCAACACCAAGAGACATTTTTGTGTTGTTTGGATGTTAACACGTTACCTGACATGCATGGAGACTGACTACAGTACATCAGTATAAAAACCGTACAAAGTGGGACTGAATTTACAAATAAACTCTACACTAGAATGTTCACTCAGCTCACAGGAACTTAACAAAACCTTTAACTTTCAGTTCACAAGGTCTGTAAGTATCATTAGAATAAGAGATGTATTTACCTTCTACCTTCAGTAACACAGCTCATGGTTCTCCGTCCTGAGATTCATCATGGATGAGACACTGATATAATCCTGTATCAGACAGGTGAACTGGACTGATGTGAAGAGAGAGATCACCGTCTAGAAAGCCTTCTACTGACATCGTGAATCTGTTTTGTTTAGTCATCCATCTGTTTGCAGGAGTGTACAGCAGAACCTCGTGTCCATCTTTCTTCCACTTTACATCTTTAACGACTTGTCGAGTGTCTCCGTAACACGGGAGAGTGACGTTCTTCCCCTCGAAAGCCTTTACAACTGTCGGAACTTCCGGATAAACAAAAACAAATGACGTTATTACAGTTTAGCATTTAATGTGGCTGGTCAGACTTTACTACAGACATGTTAAGAATGACAGAATGTTCTGCTGATGACAGCAAGAGCACTTACTGATAACTTTCAGCTTTACTTCAGTCACTGATATTTCATTACAGCTGCACATGTAAGAGCCTGCATCATTGTAGGCTACTGAACTGATCATCAGGGAGAAATTTCCTCTGCTTGTATCTCCTGGTAGTGTAAATCTTTTGTTAAAATGCTCTTTTTTTGAACACTTCCAGCTCTGAACAATGGCAGCGTTGTCAGGAATGAAGCGGCTCCACCAAACCGCTGGACAATTTCCTGAGCAGTTACACGGGAGGGTCAGGGCTTCATTCACCATCGACTCTATGACAATGAAGGCTTGGCACTGCTGCATCAGCAGGTAAACTAACAGATCAGAGAATAAATCAGAAAAGATATTTTGAACACCTCTAAATTGAGCAGGAGCAGGTCTTATAGTCACTTAGACAGAAGCTTAAATGTCTTTAATAGGTTTAATGAGAACCCCGACAGAACCCCATCCAATCCAGCACGTCTCTACTCTTGTCTTATATTCTTAATCTCTATTGTCCAAAACGCCACCATACAATATTCTGGATCCCACTAGAGGTTCCATGGTAAAACACAACTAGGGTAAACACAACATCATGTCAAGAAATGTTTGAATCTGTCATCAGTGTTTAATACAGAACTATAAACAGTATCACTTACCCATCACAGTGATGCCAGGACTTAAAAGCCACTTCATGGTGTTTCAGAAAGTCCTATAAGAGAGTTACCTACAAGAGCAGCATGATGTAAAGAAAAGGAAACTTTATAGCTGATACACACACACACACATACACACACATACAGTACACACACACACACACACACACACACATACAAACATACACATACACACGCACACACCTTATAGCTGATGATCTATGAGTTAACTGAGTGCGGTAAGCCCTATTCGGACGGGACTAGTTTTCCAAAGGACGTTTGAGTTAGAATTTTTTTCAGCCGACGTCTGTCATTTCATGTATGGATTCGGACGGGACTAACATCTCTGTGTTTATTACGGAGGTCTGTGTTTTACATGTGGGCGTTGCACAAGACCACATGAGCATCCTAACATTCTAACTCAAACGTCGTTTGGAAAACTAGTCCCGTCCGAATAGTGCTTTAAAAGACTTAAATAAAGATTAAATAATCATCACACATAAAGATATATTATCTGACACCACATTGACTTTACAGCTGTAAAGTTACTGTGTGTCTGTTTATACTTAAGTGTTACTACAATTTAATACGGAAGCGTATTGCATTCACTTGAGTAAAAAAAAATCTACTCTGTTTTTCTGAATTAACGACTTAATTTTTCAGGAAAAAATTTTTTTTGCTCTGTTTTTCTGAATTAACGACTTGGACATGTTTACTTCAATGCAATTCACATTAAGTTGTTAATTCAGAAAAACAGAGCAAAAAAATTTTTTTCCTGAAAAATTAAGTCGTTAATTCAGAAAAACAGATTAGATTTTTTTTTACTCAAGTGAATGCAATACGCTTCCGTAATTTAACAACACAAACAGAAAAAGATAAAAAACTTACAGATTCACAATAAACGTTTCAAAACGTTTCTCAAACTCTTTTTGTGTGCAGCACGAAGCAGTAAGAGCTTTACCTTTAGATCACAGGCTCATATGAGACTTCTGTATGAGGATCTCCAAATCATATTCTAATATCCGTCCACCCTATTAGGTTGTTCATTGGAATGAAACTTCACTACTACCTCTTGCTGTGTGGGCGGTACTGCTACCTGACGTCAAAAGTGCAGGAGCCTACCAAATCCCTTTTATGGCTGTGTGGGCGGTACTGCTACCTGACGTCAAAAGTGCAGGAGCCTACCAAATCCCTTTTATGGCTGTGTGGGCGGTTGTTACCCAAACCAGTTCAAACGGTATCAGTGGACAGTGTCGCAGTACTTTTCCCTTAGAGCCTCACACCCCGACCCCTGCATATTATATCAGTATAATATATAACACCATGTACATTATATCAGTATAATATATAACACCATGTACATTATATCAGTATAATATATAACACCATGTACATTATATCAGTATAATATATAACACCATGTACATTATATCAGTATAATATATAACACCCTGTACATCTTGTCTATAACATATTCATCTGTATATTATACTGTTTTTACTGTAAATACTGTACATCATGAACTTGCTTCTTATTGCACTTCTGGTTAGATGCCAAACTGCATTTTGTTGCCTTTTACTTGTACATGTGTAATGACAATAAAGTTGAATCTAATCTAATCCAATCTAATGTAATCTATATTAATAATGCAAACAGCAATTGTGTAATCTAGTGGAAATAGTCTACAAAGAATAATTTTAACAAATAAAAAGCCCTGCATGTTAGTGTGATTAAAATATTCATTCAAATGATTTAAATTTAATATGAATAACATCACCAGGAGAGTACAGAATTATTTTAACCATTAAAGAACAAACAAATATGATCCTATAACACAAATACTAATGTTCTCTACATTTCAACATAATCTGAATTTGTTTATCAAGTTTTGACCTAGACTTAGGACACAATTTATCGTCACTACGCTGGAACTCTCTTTTGTACCTTTAATGTGCATCACACAAGTGTGTGGTTATACAGTATATACATTTTAAATATGGTTTAAAGTAAAGAAAAAAAAACACTTCACAATATGATGTTTTATAGAACAGAGATTCTCTGAGATTCTCTCATTTCTTACAACTAATAAGAAAATGAAATGCTGCTCCTCCACTTCCAGATTATACACTGGTTATAGAATAGAGCTTTAATGTAGGACCTCTGAAAGACCTTCTGAACCTCTTCAGGTGGCTCCAGCATTTCAAAACCTTTTTCAAAAGATGATAAATACAAGTAAACTAAAGTAAATGTTAATTAAGTCATTGTGTAGATGTTTAAATACTGTTGTGTTTCCTCTTCATTTAGTTTGACTGCTCCAGTTAAAACAGTAGGTAATAAATAACCATTAATCAACGTGCAAACAGACAACTGAATGGTGAATATAAGATACTTTATTGAAATTATATATTTGTAAATCTTTCTCTAAAAGAGTCAGTGCCTCACCAGCCACGAGTCCCTTCACACATCACAGCTCTATACACAATAGAATAGAAATGACTCCAGGTTCATGGTGTAACACGTAACAGTGTGTTGAGTGCAGCAGAATAAAGACAACATTACTGTGTGATTACTGGACCAACTTGACTTAAGTATTTTTTGGATGATATGTAATTTAAAATGATCTTAAGATAATTTTTTATCTTTCTTTTAGGGGTGATGGACAAGTCTAACGTAAGGGAAGTCTAATATACTTGCTGCTGTTGTCTGTCAAATGTTGTCTGCAAATAATCTTATCTGTCAGCACGGAAGTGTCTTCTTTGTAAAAAAAAAAACAAAAAAACTTTTCATTGTAACTTCGAACAATGTTTTACACTTATGGTATGTTAAGTATGTACGTCACTCTGGATAAGGGCGTCTGCAAATGCTCTACATGTAAATGTAAACTCGACTTCTCACATTACACGAGCAAGCATATTAACAACAGTATTTACTGTGTGACACCTAGTCGTCATTCTAGAAAGTATTTTAGATTACAGTAATAACATTTTACATTTACGTTATTTAGCAGACACCCTTATCCAGAGTGACTTACAACTGAGGGTTAAGGGCCTTGCTCAGGGGCCCAGCAGTGGCAGCTTGGTGGACCTGGCGAACCCATGACCAGTAGCCCAACACCTTAACCACTGAGCTACCACATGCCCTAACAACCTTAGGATACCACAGAATAAGAGCTATTGAAATCTGTACCTGTAACACTAATACTACCATCGGTTGTTGTTGTTCTCACTCATCTCATATTCTACCGCTTATCCGAACTACCTCGGGTCACGGGGAGCCTGTGCCTATCTCAGGCGTCATCGGGCATCAAGGCAGGATACACCCTGGACACACACACTCTCATTCACTCACACAATCACACACTACGGACAATTTTCCAGAGATGCCAGTCAACCCACCATGCATGTCTTTGGACCAGGGGAGGAAACCGGAGTACCCGGAGGAAACCCCCGAGGCACGGGGAGAACATGCAAACTCCACACACAAGGCGGAGGTGGGAATTGAACCCCCAACCCTGGAGGTGTGAGGCGAACGTGCTAACCACTAAGCCACCGTGTCCCAGTTGTTGTTGTTAATATCTTTGTAAGAACGAGTGATATTTACTTGTGATATTTACTTGACATATTTTTTATTTCATTAATAATCAAGGGTTGATTTAGTTGTTTTAGTTTGTTAAAAATGCAGACAACGGACTGCGATATTTATTCATTTGTTTATTTATTTATAAACAAAGTGTACGGTTTATGAGTTTATCTACTTCATTGGACCATGGCAATTAATATCAAGAATATTTATACAACAGGTAAAAAGGTTGACAGATAATTTACTTACCTGGATTTTAATCAAAGAATCAGCTGATTGACATTTAAAAATCAATAACATTTTATACTCAATATCTCATTCATGGTTCATTTTTCTTCATCCACCTTACATTAAAAAATTAAAAAATATCCACACTTAGTAAAATGCTCAAATGCTCTAAAATTCAGATTAAAAAAGGATCATGGTGCAACATGTAAAAGTACACAGGACTGCATAAAGTGCAAATACACAACAGTGTGAGATAAGATAAGATAAGATAAGATAAGATAAGATAAGATAAGATAAGATATACGTTTATTCATCCCACAATGGGGAAATTTCTCTGTTACAGCAGTAAAACATATAAAAAGAATAGAGACATAATATAATATACAATATATACAAAACAAAGTCTTGGATTAAATTGGTTCGGTCTCTACATTTTCTCATAATGTAAATAATCAGCACGATGATGTTGATCCCTACAGATATGAACAATCCCAGCAGTACAAACCACCCTGAAACTGGAGCGCTGTTGGTGGTTGTGAATTGTTGTTGCCCTGGAAAAAAATATAATAATATAATTATTCATTAAGACACTTTCTCTGTTCTGAACGACAGTCTTTCAAAGACTGAGAAACTGTAAAACCGTCAACACCAAGAGACATTTTTGTGTTGTTTGGATGTTAACAGGTTACCTGACATGCATGGAGACTACAGTACATCAGTATAAAAACCGTACAAAGTGGGACTGAATATACAAATAAACTCTACACTAGAATGTTCACTCAGCTCACAGGAACTTAACAAAACCTTTAACTTTCAGTTCACAAGGTCTGTAAGTATCATTAGAATAAGAGATGTATTTACCTTCTACCTTCAGTAACACAGCTCGTGGTTCTCCGTCCTGAGATTCATCGTGGATGAGACACTGATATAATCCTGTATCAGACAGGTGAACTGGACTGATGTAAAGAGAGAGATCACCGTCTAGAAAGCCTTCTACTGACATCGTGAATCTGTTTTGTTTAGTCATCGATCTGTTTGCAGGAGTGTACAGCAGAACCTTGTGTCCATCTTTCTTCCACTTTACATCTTTAATGACTTGTCGAGTGTCTCCGTAACATGGGAGAGTGACGTTCTTCCCCTCGAAAGTCTCTACAACTGTCGGAACTTCCGGATAAACAAAACCAAATCACGTTATTACAGTTTAGCATTTAATGTGGCTGGTCAGACTTTACTACAGACATGTTAAGAATGACAGAATGTTCTGCTGATGACAGCAAGAGCACTTACTGATAACTTTCAGCATTACTTCAGTCACTAATTTTCCATTACAGCTGCACATGTAAGAGCCTGCATCATTGTAGGCTACTGAACTGATCATCAGGGAGAAATTTCCTCTGCTTGTATCTCCTGGTAGTGTAAATCTTTCCTTAAAATTCTCTTGTTTTGAACACATCCAGCTCTGAATGATGACAACTTTGTCAGGAATGAAGCGGATCCACAGAACCACTGGACAATTTCCTGAGCAGTTACACGGGAGGGTCAGGGCTTCATTCACCATCGATTCTATGACGATGAAGGCTTGAAACCGCTGCATCAGCAGGTAAACTAACAGATCAGAGAATAAATCAGAAAATATATTTTGAATATGTGATAAATCCATAATTTAAAGCTGTTTCTTTTGGAGAAACATCTGTTTCTTCAGAGACACATACACATTGTGTAATGAGGCATCGTGAGGCTGAGGATCCATTTGCAGTTTTATTATACACTCTCGTAATCACAACAGGCAGGGTCAAACAACGGCAGAGACAATAACATAGGCAAAGCAAAGACGGGGTCGA
Source organism: Tachysurus vachellii (assembly GCF_030014155.1). Taxonomy (NCBI): domain Eukaryota; kingdom Metazoa; phylum Chordata; class Actinopteri; order Siluriformes; family Bagridae; genus Tachysurus; species Tachysurus vachellii. The sequence goes on from NC_083461.1 coordinate 3,858,853, forward strand.
GAATAACAGGCAGATGGTCAGGGCAGGCGGCAAACAATCGGAAGCAAAGGTACAGAAATAGATCAAAACACAGGGAATCATAAACGGACATAAAACGCTCAGAATGACAGGCTAGAGCAAGTCAACACTTCGCGCTGAGGTCAAGTTCAAGTTCCTTTAAATAGGAAGTGAGTGATTGGAACCAGGTGATGGCATAATCAGTCCCAGGTTGTTATGGGAAGTGTAGTGGGGAAGTAGTTAGTATTCAGGCGAACGTTCCCTCTGGTGGCACTCGGGAGATGCGGCAGGTGCGTCATTCATGACAGTGCCCCCTCCTTGCGATCGGCTCCCGAAGCGAGGATGCGAACGGTGCCGGGGTCTTCCCCGAGGGTGGGGTGGTGGTGGTGGTGGTGGGGGTGGGGGGTGGGGGGGGGCGTTATCCAGATGCTGTTGGTGGAACTCGGCGGTGTGCAACGGATTAAGGATGTCCCTCGCCCCTACCCAGGAGCGTTCCTCCGGACCGTACCCCTCCCAGTCCACTAAGTATTCGAGGTTGCCGTCCCCAGCGTCTGGACTCCCGTAGGGAGTGGACCTGATAAGCCTCCTCGCCGACGACCAACAGGGCAGTGGCACAGATGGTTCGGCAGGCCCCTCTCGTTCTCCTCTCAGACCACTGGCGGGTTTAAGGAGCGAGACATGGAACGTCGGAGAGATGCGGTACGACGCGGGCAATGCCAAGCGGTAGGACACCGGGTTTATCCATTTTATGATCCTGAACAGGCCCATGTACCTGGGGCTGAGTTTTACCTGGGGACAGGTAAAGGCTGTAGTAAACCGGCTGGGAGCTGACGCGAAGCTTTGGAGGTGTTACACACAGCGCAGTTTCTCACAAAATCCCTTACGTCATCAGATAGCGAGGGCCACCAGAACTTATTTTGCGCGAGCCGAGTTGTGGCCGAGATGCCGGGGTGGCCGGAGCTTGGAGAGGCGTGCATGAGGTCTACGAGAGCAGAGCGGAAGTTCTCCAGGACATAGATCTTGGTGGGCGGACAGTCGGCAGGAGGCGGGGGCACCGCGTTGGCTTGGGAGATCTCAGTCATAATATCCCATTGAATGGGAGCAACTATTTGAGTCTCGGGGATGATGGGTCCAGTATGTGGATCTTGGTCGGGCTCATTGTTTAGGTGGGAGAGTGCGTCGGCCTTAGTGTCCTTGGACCCAGGTCTGTAGGTTACTGTGAAGTGAAAGCGCGTGAAGAACATTGCCCATCGCACCTGGTGCGTGTTCATTCGCTTGGCGGAACGTAAATATTCTAGGTTCTTATGATCTGTTAAGGGATCGTGAAGGGATGCTGGGTGCCCTCCAGCCAGTGCCGCCACTTTTCGAAAGCTGCCTTCATGGCGAGTAGTTCGCGGTCCCCTACGTCGCAATTGTGCTCAGCCGCCGATAGCTTCCGGGAGAAGTAAGCACATGGGAACATTTTGTCGGCTGGTCCCTGACGCTGTGAGAGCACTGCTCCGATTCCTGTGCTGGAGGCATCTACCTCAACAATGAATAGTCGAGTCAGGTCAGGGTGATGGAGAATGGGAGCCGTGGTGAAACGTTCCTTTAAGAGCTGAAAGGCTGCAACTGCCTCAGGTGACCACGTCAGATGGAACGGTGCTTTTCTTGTCATGGAGGTGAGCGGTGCCGCTATGGTGCTGAAACCTCAAATGAAGCGGCGATAGAAGTTCGCGAACCAGAGGAACCGCAGTAGCTCCTTCATGGTCTGGGGTCGTGGCCATTTTAGCACCGCTTGCACCTTGGCACCAAATATTTGTAGTGGCCTGACTGGGTAGAGAAAGCAGTTTTCCACTCGTCTAAAGCGAATGAGGTTGTAAGCGTTGCCGAGGTCCAGTTTAGTGAAGTATCGGGCCTTGCGCAGTTGTTCGATAGCTGACGGAATGAGTGGGAGTGGACAACGAAACTTAACGGTCAGTTCATTAAGAGCCCGAAAATCGATGCAAGGACAGAGCCCTCCGTCCTTTTTCTTCACAAAGAAGAAGCCTGATGATGCAGGTGAGACTGAGTGCTGAATAAATCCCTTCTTTAACTCCTCCTCAATGTATTTATTCATGGCTTCGGTTTTGAGTTGTGATAGCGGGAAGTCATGCCCTTGGGTGGAGTGGCGTTGGGCAGGAGCTCAATGCAACAATCACTGGGTCGATAAGGCGGTAGCTTGGTGTCTTTGACCTTGTTAAAGGCCTCTGCGAGATCGTGATACTCGGCAGCTCGATCTCCTCAGTGGTGAACTGAATTCATCCCTTTCCAAGCGGTCACCCGTCTTTCGCCTCCACTGCCAAGGGTGAGGCGCACCTAGTCAGTGGGATGGCATTAGCTTTCGCGAACTCCTCCGAGATGAAATTTCCTGCAGCGCCAGAGTTGATGAGTGCCACCAGACTCAACTCCTCTCCCTGAACCTTTAATCGTACATCAAATTGAGCACAGTTCTGCGATCGGGGAGTGACCATGTTCAAACTCACCAGGGTGTCTCGTCTACTGCGTGGTCTGGTGGGACAGGCTGGTAGCAGGTGTCCGGGCCTCCCACAGTACAGACAGAGCTGCTGATGGACGCGGCGTGCTCTCTCCTCGGTTGTGAGGTGCGTATCTCCGAGCTGCGTGTATGCGACATTCTCGCATGACGGGATGCGCGAGGGCGTTGGGTTCTCATCAGGTTGTCCACCTGGATTGACAGCTCCACAAAAGCCGACAAATCTCTCCCCTCATCGCAGCAGGCGAGTTCAGCCTGCAGCTCGTGGTTCAAGCCCCTGCCGTAGAGAAGATTGAGTGGTCTCTCCTCCCTGCCAGCTTGTGCCACGAGGGCCGAAACTCGAGAGCGTAATCCGAGGCAGTACGGTCTCCTTAAGCCATGCTCAATAGGCGCTCCGCTGTGCTCTCTCCTCCCGCAGGATGCTCGAACATGCTGCGGAATTGAGTCAGGAAATGCTGAAAGGAGGGGAGCGTGGTGCCATCCTCTCCCTATATCGCAGTAGCCCATTCTAGCACTCTCCCTGTGAGAAGGGTGCAGACAAACGCTGTTCGGCTGGCGTTCGTGGGGTAGAGGAAAGGTTGCTGTGTCACGAAGAGTGAACATTGCTGCTGAGGTGATACTTTGAACTTTATTCCATCGGTCCCTTTTGTGTAATGAATATAAACCTGAAACTAAAATATATTTCAGTAAACAGAGCAGTTCAACTGTGGACGTGAACTATTGGATTAGACATTAGATTTAGATGTGAACATAAAGACATTACAGTGTGATTACTGGACCAACAGGACTTAAGTATTTTTTAAATGATATGTAATTTTAAATTATTTTAAGATAACACTTTTTTTTAACTACTTACCTTTATTTTATTTATTTCATACAGGCAAATACAACAACACCACACACATACACCTATAAATTGAGCAGGAGTCTAAATTGAGCAGGTCTTATAGTCACTTAGACAGAAGCATAAATGTCTTTAATAGGTTTAATGAGAACCCCGACAGAACCCCATCTAATCCAGCACGTCTCTACTCTTGTCTTATATTCTTAATCTCTCTTGTCCAAAACGCCACCATACAATATTCTGGATCCCACTAGAGGTTCCATGGTAAAACACAACTAGGGTAAACACAACATCATGTCAAGAAATGTTTGAATCTGTCATCAGAGTTTAATACAGAACTATAAACAGTATCACTTACCCATCACAGTGATGCCAGGAATTAAAAGGCACTTCATGGTGTTTCAGAAAGTCCTATCAGAGTTACCTACAAGAGCAGCATGATGTAAAGAAAAGGAAACTTTATTGCTGACGCACACACACACAAACACACATACACACACATACAGTACACACACACACACACACACACATATACACACACACACATACACACACACACACACACACACCTTATAGCTGATGATCTATGAGTTCAAGACTTAAGTCTTTTAAGACTGAGTGACTTAAATAAAGATTAAATAATCATCACACATAAAGATATATTATCTGACACCACATTGACTTTACAGCTGTAAAGTTACTGTGTGTCTGTTTATACTTAAGTGTTACTACAATTTGACAACACAAACAGAAAAAGATAAAAAAAACTTACAGATTCACAATGAACGTTTCTCAAACTCTTTTTGTGTGCAGCACGAAGCAGTTAAGAGCTTTACCTTTAGATCACAGGCTCATATGAGACTTCTGTAAGAGCAGGAACCACTCTTAATAAATCATTTTTGCAGTTGTTCAGTGTGATGAACTTAAGGACTTCCTTTTATGGCTGTGTGGGCGTTTGTTACCCAAACCAGTTGTATCAGTCTGTGATGGACATTTCTTGTACCTTCGTGTGACTAAACAGTTGTGTTAGTCTAAACAGCATATTACAGCACACCAACTTCACTTCCAGCCAATGAGGAGGTCAAAGCATTCTTAAAGTCTCCTCTCACGCAGTCTATAGACAGCGTGACAGTACCACTTCCCTTCTAGGCCTCTGGACAACAAACCCTCAGCAGACTGTGAAACAGCTTTTTCCTTAGAGCTGTCACCTTACTGAACACTGCCTCACACCTCGACCCCTGTATATTATATCAGTATAATATATAACACCCTTGTCTATAACATATTAATCTGTATATTATACTGTTTTTATTGTAAATACTGTACATCTTGAACTTGTTTCTTATTGCACTTCTGGTTAGTTGCCAAACTGCATTCCGTTGGCTTTTACTTGTACATGTGTAATGACAATAAAGTTGAATCTAATCTTACACGGGGAGGAAGAAACAATAATTAAAATGGGAAGACAGGTAGACAGGAAAAGACAACACCGCAGTTTATCCAGAGGTCCTAGGTGCAGTTTTTCTTGTAATATTGTATTTTATCCAATTATTACTTGTTGATGCAAAAGTTAATTGCACGCCATGTGTGCTTGTGTTTTTCAGCGGCTGTGAGGCGTAACCGTCTTACATCTGAGGCAACAGAAAAAGAAATTGATTCCACAGTTAAAAGATGGCTATATCTGGCCCCAGACAGAGATGGTGGCCGATTAACCCTTAAAGAACATAAGCGAATATGATCATATAACACAAATACTAATGTTCTCTACATTTCAACATAATCTGAATTTGTTTATCAAGTTTTGGCCTAGACTTAGGACACAATTTATCGTCACTACACTGGAACTCTCTTTTGTACCTTTAATATGCATCACACAAGTGTGTGGTTATACAGTATATACATTTTAAATATGGTTTAAAGTAAAAAAAAAAATAAATAAATAAAAAAAAGACTTCACAATATGATGTTTTATAGAACAGAGATTCTCTGCTGACATTTTTTACAACTAATAAGAAAATGAAATGCTGCTCCTCCACTTCCAGATTATACACTGGTTATAGAATAGAGCTTTAATGTACTGTAGGACCTCTGAAAGACCTTCAGAACCTCTTCAGGTGGCTCCAGCATTTCAAAACCTTTTTCAGAAGAAGTTGAATATAAGTAAACTAAAGTAAATGTTAATTAAGTCATTGTGTAGATGTTTAAATACTGTTGTGTTTCCTCTTCATTTTTAGTTTGAGTGCTCCAGTTAAAACAGGAGACATTAAACTGTGCCTCACCACGAGTCCCTTCACACATCACAGCTATATAGCTTGTACATGATAGAACAGAAATGACTCCAGGATCATGGTGTAACACGTAACAGTGTGTTGAGTGCAGCATAAATACAACATTACTGTGTGATTACTGGACCAACTTGACTTAAGTATTTTTGGATGATATGTAATTTTAAATGATATTAAGATAACACTTTTTATCTTTCTTTTAGGGGTGATGGACAAGTGTAAAGTAAGGAAAGTCTAATGTAGTTGTTGCTGTTGTCTTTCAATTTTAAAAAAAAAAAAAAAAAAAAAAAAAAAAAAATTTGCCACTTTTTCATTGTAACTTCGAACAATGATTTACACTCATGGTATCTTAAGTATGTACGTCACTCTGGTTAAGGGCGTCTGCCAAATGCTGTACATGTAAGGCGTAAATTTCATTTAACAGTGTGTGTGTGTGTGTGTGTGTGTGGGGGGGGGGGGGGGGGTCATTTCTCATGAGCAATTTTTGAAGGGGGACACAAATAATACAGTCTAATTGTACTTATAAAGATATGCCCTTTATTTTCCTTTTTTCCATCATTTTATCTAGTCTATTACACTGCAAGCCAAGTTTATTTATACTGTAGCACATTTCATGCACAATTTTTTTGTGGGGGACATACTAGTATAGGCTACTGAACTGATCATCAGGGAGAAATCTCCTCTGCTTGTATCTCCTGGTAGTGTAAATTTACATTTACATTTACAGCATTTGGCAGACGCCCTTATCCAGAGCGACGTACATAAGTGCTTAAATCTCTAACATTGAATACATTAATGCTGGCTCACTAAGTTACATACTTAAGAGTTTAAAACATTTGTTCAAAGTTACAATGAAATTGTAAGTGTCAAAGGTGTTTTTTTTTGTTTTGTTTTTTTTTAAATATGCAAAAGATAAGGAAAGAAGTGCTAGTTGAAGTGTTTCCTGAATAAGTAGGTCTTCAACCGCCGCTTGAAAATATCCAGTGACTCAGCTGTCCGGACCTCTAGGGGAAGTTCATTCCACCACCTTGGTGCCAGTACAGAGAAGAGTCTTGTAGTAAACTTGCCTCTTACCCTGAGAGATGGTGGAACCAGTCGAGCAGTGCTTGTAGATCGGAGGGTGCGGGGTGCAGTGCGAGGAGTGATGAGGGCTTTGAGGTAAGAGGGAGCTGGTCCATTTTTGGCTTTGTAGGCCAGCATCAGTGTTTTGAATCTGATGCGTGCAGCTACCGGAAGCCAGTGGAGGGATCGCAGCAGCGGGGTGGTAGGTTGAAAACAAGCCGGGCAGCTGCATTTTGGATCATTTGCAGAGGACGGACTGCGTTCATAGATAGCCCTGCCAACAGTGAGGTGCAGTAATCCAGTCTAGAAATGACAAGAGACTGAACAAGTACCTGAGCAGCCTGTGTGGACAGAAATGGCCGAATCCTTCTAATGTTGTAGAGAAGAAACCGACATGAGCGAGTCACATTAGCAACATGAGAGGAAAAGGACAGTTGATTGTCCATGGTTACCCCAAGGTTGCGAGCTGTGGCTGAAGGGGTGATCAGATCGTTGTGCAAGGATATAGCAAGATCATGACCTGGGGATGAATCACCTGGGATGAAGAGCAGCTCAGTTTTGCTAGGATTAAGCTTTAACTGATGAGCAGTCATCCATGATGAAATTTCTGCCAGACATGCAGAGATCCGGTCAGAAGCTGTGGCATCTGCGGGTGGGAAAGAGAAGATAAGTTGTGTATCATCAGCATAGCAGTGGTAAGAGAACCCATGTGAGGAAATAACTTCCCCAAGAGAGTGAGTATACAGGGAGAAAAGAAGAGTACCAAGTACTGAGCCTTGTGGGACGCCAGTGGAGAGTCTGCGTGGAGCAGATGTCACTCCCCTCCATGTTACCTGATAAATCTTTTCTGACAATGCTCTTGTTTTGAACAAATCTGCTGAACAATGACAGCTTTGTCAGGAATGAATGATCCACTGAACCACTGGACAATTTCCTGAGCAGTTACACGGGAGGGTCAGGGCTTCATTCACCATCGATTCTCTGACGATGAAGGCTTGGCACTGATGCATCAGCAGGTAAACTAACAGATCAGAGAATAAATCAGAAAAGATATTTTGAATATGTGACACCATAAATCCATAATTTAAAGCTGTTTCTTTTGGAAAACAATCCTCGTTCAGTACATTGTTCAGGTCGTCTAAGCCTGATTGATTCAGTGCAGATCTGAGCACAATTGCTGTGTTCATATATGTTTAAATAAACTGAACCAAGGAACAAAACTCAACAGGCTCCAGAAACAAACAGTCCAGACTTTTGAGAATGTTAAAAATGTTATTCTTAATCTCTCTTGTCCAAAACGCCTCCATACAATATTCTGTATCCCAGAGGTATTCAACTAAAATTTAAAGAGGTCCAGTAAGAGAACAATTCTGGAAGCGAAGGTCCGGAAGATCATAATGTCTAACTAGTTAGTGTGATATATATTTATGTAGCCTAGTAGTTGTATGAACATCTGCAAGCAATCAACACCTGACTGTCAAATCAAATAAATTCAGTACAAGTCAAAAACCTTTTGACAATATTTATTGTCACGTAACATAGAACTGAACATATGTATGATTGTAGATATGTATAAGGTTCTCTCATTAAATAAATAAAAGTAGGGCTACATTTCAATATAAGAGAAAATAAATAAAATGTGAAAATTGTGTATGTTTAAATAAAGTGCTTAACTTTCCCTTTTATAGAGGACTGAGCTCTAGCTTGGTTTGGCAGGATGTTAAACCTGGGCTTGAATGGAGTCAGGGCCATTGTCATACAGTACATTGCCTGGAACCATATTTAGTTTGGATTATGTTCATTGTAGAGAAAGCTGCCTCGCAGTTGTATGTAGAGCCAAACATGGTCAGGATGTATAGGGCTACTTCCCTCAGACTTGGGAAAGCTGTCTCAGGGACGCCGTCTTCAGATTTGAGTGGATGTGTTTGTTCAAAACCTTTATGTTTTGTCTCATAACGGCGTTTCACATTGTCACGTTTAATAAGTGCCACAGTTTCTGAACATATGACACACTGGTTTAGTGTGAAGTGGGAAGTGTGAACACAAATGAGTCTGTCCATTCTGTAGTAAATGTTTTCGCTGTACACTTTTCTTTTTTTGGAGAGCGCCATTTGTTCTTTATTCTTCCTTTCTCCGTCTCACTCGTCTCTATTTCTCCTTTTCTCCATCTTACTCATCTGTTTCTCTCCCTTTGTTTTCTACATGTCTGTCTTACTTTCATATGTAACTTTACTCTAATTCTCTCTCATCTGTCTTGCGCTGTTGAGTCGCAGTGTTTAATTCAGGAATGCACAGATTTGATTGGCTGAGTGTTATCACGTAGGATGGATTAACTCGCATGCAATTGCTCTGTGCGTTTCCACTAAATTTACCGTAAAGATTGCAAAAGCTGTGCCGGTTAAAACAGAAGCATCCCGTCAAATTTTAAAGTGTAACCTTTTGTTTTGGCCGTAGGTCTGGGTCCGTATTGGACAGATTCCGGACCCGGACCACGGTCCGCCTGTTAGTGACCTATGAACTACACCAAAAAAGAAGATTCCTTTAATGTTTAAAAGAATTTTAATAAAGATTTTAAAAGTGTTTGGTGAAAAGGGATTGAAAAGAAGACACTTTTAAAGGAAAATAAATAAATCAAGATTATAACTGTGAGTCAATCATCTGTGGAGAAACAAATATGAGATACAATTAATGAGGTAAAAATAATCTATAAACATCAACACACGGGTGTGTATTTGTGTAATCAGTGTGATGATGTGATGATATCTCTGTGTTATGTGTAGATGCTGAAGGATTTGACTTTGGATTGTAAAATATGTTAAAGTGTGAAGCTGTAGCTGAGAGGATAAAAGGATGTGATCACAGTTATTGTTATGGATCTTCTACCTCTGAATATGAATGATTCGGCTCCCAAACTGCTGGAAATGTTGGACGTGTTCTAACGCTTCACCACCATAACTGATTTATCCTGGAAAAAAGGTCTGAGGAGAGACTCCTGTCATACACCAGACCTGGTGAGTGTCTCATTCTTAATGCTGAAAAACACAACAGGACAGAATTACAGACAAATTTAAACACATTGCTTATGAACAACAGAAGCATAAATACACACATTTTACAGCGCACAGTGAATAATACTCAATAACATACAGTAAAGAGACAGTAAGTCAGTAACTCACTGTAGTGTCTCCAGTTTACAGTGTGGATCCTTCAGTAGATCAGAGAGCAGCTTCACTCCTGATTCTCCTGGATAATTATTGTACAGATCCAGTTCTCTCAGGTGTGATGAGGAGTTTGACCTCAGAGCTGAAGCCAGAGCAGCACAACCTTTACCTGTAATAATGCAGTAACACATCCTGCAAGAAAGAAAACCTTCTCACACTTAACACACTCAGTTTTTGTATTGAAAACATGAACTACACAAAATCTTTATGTACAGTACATTTACTCTCCATCTCACACACACAACAATGACAATATATCAGATCACTACAATTACAGTTACCATACGGTACCATACATGTAGTGTTTATTAAAACTCTGTGTGTGTGTGTGTGTGTGTGTGTGTGTGTGTGTGTGTGTGAGTGTGTGTGTGTGTGTGTGTGTGCATGTGTGTACCTCAGTATCTCCAGTGTACAGTGTGGATTCTTCAGACCATCGGAGAGCAGCTTCACTCCTGAATCCTGCAGTTCATTGTTACTCAGGTCCAGTTCTCTCAGACTGGAGGAGTTTGAGCTGAGATCTGAGGACAGAACTCTACAGCTTTCCTCTGTCAGATTACACTGAAACAGCCTGGAAGAGAAATGATGAAGTCTTTGATTTATAGTGAAATGAGGGGTTTCCATCAGTGAGAAATAAAGTGTCTACCTGAACACAACGAGCTCGGATGCAGGTTAGAAATCTGGGTGTAATAGTCGACTCTGACCTCAGCTTCGTTCCTCACATCAATAATATCTCTAAAGTCACATTTTATCATTTGAGGAACACTGAAAGAATTTGTCCATTTTAATGTAGAGAAGAAACAGAAAAACCTTTTCTACATTTAATCATTCCAAGTAGATTAGATTAATGTAACACTCTCTTTTATGTATTTTACAAAAAAACCCTTTATCCATTACAGTTAGTAACCAAATCACTCCTATTGTACAGGAACTGTACTGGTTACCTGTGACATCCACAATCATTTTAATATCATCTCAAATATTTATTTATCATCAACAAATGCTGACTTCCTGTCAGGCAGAAGAACGTGCCGGAAACCAAAATGCAGTTCACAATGTTTATTGGAGACACAAAAGGGCAAATGTAGAAAACGGCTAACCAGAGCCCAGTTTCAGGTGTAGCAAAACCTGGTGAATGCTATGATACGTCGAGTATTTAGCTTGAGTAGTCCAGCAAGGTTTGTCAGCCTAAACTGTAGAACAGACAGTGAGCTTGGTGGGGAACGAAGGTTATATAGCCTGGAGCCTGATGAGTGCCAGGTGTAGAATGTTAGTAGGTAGGAGAGCTGCTAGGAGTGATAGGTGTGTTAGGTGAAGGTGTGGCAGGTGGATCCCTGACAGTACGACCCCTCGACCCCGGGGCGCAGGACGAAGTGGATGGGCGGCGTGGAACTCCTCCAGGAGTGTTGGATCTAATATGTTCCGTCTTGCCACCCATGATCTTTCCTCGGGGCTGTAGGTTGGGGTGATTGAAGTACAGCCGGTGTTCTTGCAGCAGGTTAAGGATTTTCGCAGCTCCTCTAGGGCCGCTGGGACCAGTGGAAGCGGGTACGGAAGTGGAGATATCTGTGCGTTTAGGCCCCTGTAGTTGATGCATGGCCGCAGTCCACCATCCTTCTTCTCTACGAAAAAGAAGCTTGAATCGGCCGGGGAGGAAGACGGGGTGATTAAGCACTGTTGGAGGGCCTGTTGGATATAACCCTCCATGGCTCGATGTTCCGGGGCTGACAGGGGATAAACTCGACCCTTAGGCAGCTTGGCCCCCGGCCTCAGGTCGATGGCACAGTCCCATTGCCGATGTGGGGTTAACTGGGTGGCGGCTTCCTCACTGAAGACGTCAGCGATGGCTTGATATTCTGGTGGAATGTCCACAACAGTTCCTCGGTGAAGTGTTCTGTTCTGTGCGCTCTTCCGTGACATTCGGCTGCGTTTCCGGAAAAAGTAGCCGGGAGAGCCATCGGGCTGCCGGATGGTGGTGAAGCTTGGCTAGCAGCAGCCGGCACAAACGCCTCTCGGAGCGCGGTGGTGAGCTCCCTCACAAACTCTGACGAGGCAGCCGGTTGTGAATCCATGACGAGGTAACGCTGGTTCTTTTCTCCCGTTTTCTGGTGCCCCTCGGTTGAAGGTCCGTTCTTCTGTCAAGCGGAAGAACGTGCCGGAAACCGAAATCACAGTGTTTATTAGAGACACAAAAGGGCAAATGTAGAAAACGGCTAACCAGAGCCTAGTTCCAGGTGTAGCAAAACCTGGTGAATGCTATGATACATCGAGTATTTAGCTTGAGTAGTCCAGCAAGGTCTGTCAGCCTAAACTGTAGAACGGACACTGAGCTTGGTGGGGAACGAAGGTTATATAGCCTGGAGGCTGATGAGTGCCAGGTGTAGAATGTTAGTAGGTAGGAGAGCTGCTAGGAGTGATAGGTGTGTTAGCTGAAGGTGTGTCTGGTGGATCCATGACACTTCCTTAAGTGGAAGTTCCTTAACTTCATTTAGTGTCGCTGCTCCCAGGATGTGGATCTCACTCTCAGTGTTTATCCATCAGTCACCTTCACTAAATACATTTACAAAGCAGCTTAAACATGTGTGTGTGTGTGTGTGTTTGTGTGTGTGTGTGTGTGTGTACCTCAGTATCTCCAGTGTACAGTGTGGATTCTCCAGACCATCAGAGAGCAGCTTCACTCCTGAATCCTGCAGTTTATTGTAACTCAGGTCCAGTTCTCTCAGACTGGAGGAGTTTGAGCTGAAAACTGAGGACAGAACTCTACAGCTTTCCTCTGTCAGATTACACTGTAAGCGACTGGAAGAGAAATGATGAAATATCAGAACACTGATCTCAAACACACAAACACAGCCATAATCCAGCTAAATTTGAAGATGTAACAGAAATGTCAGTGTGTTTGTGTCACACACAAATCAGAGGACAGGACACCACATCCCCACGTTTACAGGAGCAGGGACGTCTTTCTGCACTTCACAACATACAGACATATTCGTTTGTTCAATCTAAAACACTGACTATACACATAGCAGGGAAATCTAACCCACCTTGTAGGTAAAAATCTAACACAACACTACCACTACTGTGTGTTACACTAAAGGATTTGTGTAGGTGGGCTTCAGGTGGCTATAAGTGACATGGTAGAATGTAGTGTACCAATGTGTAATATTTTATCAGTACATAATGATGAACAGAGAACAAAACCAGCCTGATACAACGTTGTACAAAAATGTAGATTCACTACAGCTGCTTATAAATACAAACACAGTTCACAGCTTAAAACCTTCAAAATCCACAGAAAGTTTCGAAAGAACAAAACCTGTCGTCTCTTCAACAGTAACGGCGATAAACCTGACCGACCGTCACGTGCAACCGTCTTTGTGTTCACCGTCTGTTTTTACCACATCCACCATCTTCTGATGCAGTGAACCAGACAAAAAAACTGTGTCTATAATTCAACCACAAGAGATTAACAACAATCACGATCCAAGAACAAGAATGTGATCAGTCATTAACAGTTTGGTGTCTTTGTCGAGCTCCAAGTAGAACAAAACAGGACTTTTTAATAACAGCGGTCATGACACCACACTGGGGGCACGGTGGCTTAGTGGTTAGCACGTTCGCCTCACACCTCCAGGGTCGGGGTTCGATTCCCGCCTCCACCTTGTGTGTGTGGAGTTTGCATGTTCTTCCCGTGCCTCGGGGGTTTCCTCCGGGTACTCCGGTTTCCTCCCCCGGTCCAAAGACATGCATGGTAGGTTGATTGGCATCTCTGGAAAATTGTCCGTAGTGTGTGATTGTGTGTGTGAATGAGAGTGTGTGTGTGTGCCCTGTGATGGGTTGGCACTCCATCCAGGGTGTATCCTGCCTTGATGCCCGATGACGCCTGAGATAGGCACAGGCTCCCCGTGACCCGAGGTAGTTTGGATAAGCGGTAGAAGATGAATGAATGAATGACACCACACTCACCTGTGACAGATTATTCATCCTCTCTCTTTTTACCTGCTTGTACACTTGATAAGGAAAGAAAAAAAACCCCATCAAAATAAAAATCTTCATATAAAAAGTCACATTTAAAATCCATCCTTTACAAACAGTTCAGTGTTAGAGAAAGACAATCTTCATCACTCATCTGAGTTAGCTGCCTAGCTTGTTTCTAACAAAATAAGAAGATAAAGCTGAACATTTTCCACTTTGCCTGTCCGATATGTCGAGGTCCAAAATGATGATTGATGTTTTATTTACCACGAGCTCAGTCCTTGGTAAAGTTTAGCAGTAGTGCAGACTGAAGGAGACTTTTGTTTTTCCTTCGTATTGGATTAAATTTTTAAAAAGCATTTATGTTTTATTTTTATTGTAAAGAACAATTGAGGAAAAAAGCCATGACAGAGTGAATCTCCCCACAACACTGTGTCACACACAACAAAAAATGAGGAACTTCAACATAAAGAGATACTTGAAGGACATTACAGTGTTTTAATATTTACTTTTTTATATTTTCTATCCATATTGATCCCATTTTGTCAGTCTTATGTTTTTCTCATCTGTGAGAAAATTTTTCTTAAATGTCACTTTCAAAATAAACAGAAAAGAAAAAGTCTTTCACTGGTGTTTAGATCAGAAATGTCTTTAGTTCTTAAATGCATGCAGTTATTTTGTATAGATATTTTTATATATATAAATAAAATAAAATAAAAAAAAATTTTAGAGAACACTTAAATTTTCATGATCCATGTATAAAAGATATAAAATGACTCATATGATTTTGTCCATGTGGCCCAGCCCTCAGTTCAGATATAACATGTTAGTGTAAAAAGTGAAACAATCTTCTGTAAAAGTACCAGAGGTTTGTTTAAAGATGATTAGAGGAACTATTAACTAACATTAATCCAAACAGTGCAGTTCAGTGTTACATTAAAATAACAAACCATGTAGTAATACATTTATAAATAAAAATACTCACTTAGCTTTTCTGGAGGCTTTGACCACTTGCAGCAGCCTCAGAAGACATTCATCTGATCGATTATATTTCCTCAAATTAAACACATCCAGCTCCTGTTCTGAGTTCAGTAACACAAACACCAGAGCTGACCACTGAGCAGGAGAGAGTCTGGTTCCACTGAGACAACTGTTACCTCCTCTGTTCAGGTAAGTTTGTACTTCCTGCACTAGAGATTGATCATTCAGTTCATTCAGACAGTGGAACAGATTGATGGATTTCTCTGGAGATAGATTCTCCCTGTTCTTCTTCTTGATGTACGTTACTGTTTCCTGTTTGCTGTGAGATCTGCTTCCTGTCTGTGGCATTAAGTCTCGTAAGAGAGTTTGATTGGTCTCCAGTGAGAGACCCAGAAGGAAGCGGAGGAACAGGTCCAGGTGTCCATACTCACTCTGTAAGGCCTTGTCCACTGAACTCCTGAGGAAATCAGACATGTTTGGATTTCTGAAGAAATTAAAAAGTCCAGTGCTTTGCCCCACAAGCACATTTGTATTTCTTAAAATAAAGCAGAAAAATACATATAAAGCAGCCAGAAACTCCAGAACACTCAGATGTACGAAGCTGAACACCTTCCCCAAGTGAAGACCAACCTCCTCTCTGAAGATCTGGGTACACACTCCTGAGTACACTGACACTTCTCTGACATCAATGCCACACTCTCTCAGCTCTTCCTCATAGAAGATCAGGTTTCCTTTCTCCAGCTGGTGGAAAGCCAGTTTTCCCAGTGCCATGATACTGTCTCTGGTCTGCTGAGGATCAGGGTCACAATTCTGATGGTACTTTTGGTCCTTGTGTTTGATCTGAAAGATCAGGAAGTGTGTGAACATTTGAGTCAGAGTCTTGGGGATCTCTCCACCCTCTGCTTCACCCAACATTCTCTTTAGAACAGTGGCTGAGATCCAGCAGAAGACTGGGATGTGACACATGATGTAAAGGCTTCTTGAAGACTTCAGGTGTGTGATGATTTTATTGGCCAGGCTCTGGTCACTGATCCTCTTCCTAAAGTACTCCACTTTCTGAGGATCACTGAAGCCTCGTACCTCTGTTACCTGGTCTACACACTCAGGAGGGATCTGATTGGCTGATCCTGGTCTTGTGGTTATCCAGAGGAGAGCAGAGGGAAGCAGATTCCCCTTGATGAGGTTCGTCAGCAGCACATCCACTGATGCTGACTCTGTCACATCACACAATCTCTCATTCTTCTGGAAATTTAGAGGAAGTCGACACTCATCCAGACCTTCAAAGATCAACACCACTTTGTAGGAGTCACAGTCTATCGATTCTAGTTTTCTTATTTCTGGGAAAAAGTGATGAAGAAGATTCATCAGACTGAGATTTTGCAGAGGTTTTTTGAAGAGGTCGACAGAGTACACACACACACACACACACACACATATACAAATACACACACATACACACACACACACTCTCACATACACACACACTCACACACATACACACTCACACATATACAAATACACACACATACACACACATGCACACACACATACAGATACACACACACTCTCACATACACACACACTCACACACATACACACTCACACATACACGCACTCACACACACACTTTCCCATACACACACAGACACATACACACACTCACACACACAGACACATACACACACACACACACACACAAACACGTGAACGTGTCTCCAGCTTTAAGTCCCTGAGGATCCACATCTCAGAGGACATCCTGGACCACTAACACCTCAACCTGGTCAAGAAAGATCTCCTGTCTTTCTAGTGCATTTGGGTCAGGAAAGACTGTTACCCATTTGACCATGACTGTTAAAAATGAATCTAATGTTATAGTGTGACTGAATATGCAAATGTGTAAAAAGTCATGTCATGTCATGAGGTCAGCATGTTTAAGCACATGTATAACAATGGGTGCTTTGACCTTAGTGTGATAGTTTCTATGATCATATTATTGGATGTCTTCCCTGAGTTTGAGTAAACTTGAACCTAACAATTTGGGTATTTTAACTGAATCTAATCTAATCCAATCGAATCTATATTAATACTGCAAACAGAATTCGTGTAATCTAGTGGAAATAGTCTACAAAGAATAATTTTAACAAATAAAAAGCCCTGCATGTTATTGTGATTAAAATATTCATTCATATGATTTAAATTTAATATGAATAACATCAACAGGAGAGTACAGAATTATTTTAACCCTTAAGGAACATAAGTGAATATGATCCTATAACACAAACACTAATGTTCTCTACATTTCAACATAGTCTGAATTTGTTTATTAAGTTTTGACCTAGACTTAGGACACAATTTATCGTCACTACACTGGAACTCTCTTTTGTACCTTTAATGTGCATCACACAAGTGTATAGTTATACAGTATATACATTTTAAAATATGGTTTGAGGTTTTATAGAACAGAGATGCTCTGCTGACATTTCTTACAACTAATAAGAAAATGAAATGCTGCTCTTCCACTTCCAGATTATACACTGGTTATAGAATAGAGCTTTAATGTAGGACCTCTGAAAGACCTTCTGAACCTCTTCAGGTGGCTCCAGCATTTCAAAACCTTTTTTCAGAAGAAGTTGAATACAAGTAAACTAAAGTAAATGTTAATTAAGTGATTGTGTAGACGTTTAAATACTGATGTGTTTCCTCTTCATTTAGTTTGACTGCTTCAGTTAAAACAGGAGACATTAAACTGTTCCTCACCAGCCACGAGTCCCTTCACACATCACAGCTATATAGCTTCTACACGATGGAACAAAAATGACAAAAATGATGTGCACTGTGCAATTTAAAAGTACTTAATTTTGGTTGGTAGACCTGCGTCATGACGTCATAGCACGCCTCTATAGGTTGCTTTAGTAACCTCCTTTTCAGGAGTTTGGAAAAGACCAAATGAATAAAACACACTTTTGTTGGAGTATAAACAAGGTTCAATGTAGTTTTAAGAAGTTCTATGTGTTTAAAGTAGTTTGTTCTACTAAATTAATGTCATGTCATGAGGTCAGCAAGCACAAGTATAACAATGGGTGCTTTGAGGTTAGTGTGATATCCTGCCATTTATAAGACACTGTTACTATGCTCATATTATTGGAGAGTTTCTGATGTTTTCCCCGAGTTTGAGTGAACTTGCACCTAACAATCTGTGTAGTTTAACCACTTCCCCCTGTTATATCAGACTACTGTGAGTTAAGTATGTCATCTCTCTGAATGAAGTTATCTTTGTTTTGTTGAATGCACTGGGTGCTACAGATGGAGCAGTGTTTAGACATTTATTATTACATTACAGATGTCATACAGTCATTTCATTGTTAAAGATAGAGATTAATGACATTATATATTCTCTCAGCATTTGTGTGCATTGTGAAAATCTTATTTCATTGTAAAATCATGAGGTTTGAGTGTCGGCTGTAAAAGATGATGCTTGTTAAGTGGACTGTTGATTGTATTTTCTTCTACTGTAAAGGAAGTTGTTAAAGTCTCATGTTTATAGCCGGTTATCACTGCAAGTATCGATATAATGATTTGAGCTGTTGTTACATGCATAAGTCTTTTTTTATATTAACGTTGAATACATGTTTTTTGTCATTAAAACGTGATTTCTCTTCATGATGCTTTATCAAAAACGAAATAGCAAAAAAGAAAAGAAATAAACAGAGTTATATTATTAATGCAAGCAAGATGTTTTGTAATCTAGCGCCATCTAGTGGAAATAAAGTCCTGCTTTTAACACGTTAGTGTGATTATTTATATATTTTCTACTTATGCAAGTGTAAGTGTGTGTGTATGTGTGTGTGTGTGTGTGTGTGTGTGTGTGTGTGTGTGTGAATCTACAAATACACGTTTTCTTCTCTAAATTTCAACACGTTCTTAATTTCATAACTTGTCCATCAATTTTTGGAACCTTTTATCTTTCGTACCTTTAATATGCATCACAAAAAAAGTGTAAATTATATAGTAAATACATTTTAAAATATAGTTTAAAGCAAAGTTAATAAAACACTTCACAATGTGTTTTGCTCTATAAAATGCTCTGGTGACATTTCTTACAACTAATGAGAAATGGTTAAAGAATTGTCTCTTAGGACCTCTGAAAGACCTTTTCTGAACCTCTTCAGGTGGCTCCAGCATTTCAAATCCTTTTTCAGAAGTTTTATAAAGTATAATAAAGTAAATGTTAATTAAGGAGTTGTGTAGACATTTAAAATGCCTTTAAATTGTGTTTCCTCTTTGTTTTGTGACTGCTGGAGTCTGGCAGCACTAAACAAACACAACAATCAACATAATACAATCAATAATATTTTATACTTCATATTTCACTTAGGGATCATTTTCTCACACACACACACACACACACACACGCACACACGCGCACACACACGCGCACACACGCACACACACAACAAGTTTTAAAACATTAATTCTTTAGTAATAATTTTCAAGAGTCAAAATGAAAAAAAAGTCAAAGTGAAAAACACAATAAAAGCATTTCATTTTCATTATCATTAAAATACACATTCAAATTATTTAAATATGACTTTTAAACAAATTCATATAAACAATCATTAAAGACAATCACACAGTCTATATCATAAACATCACCATGAGAGTAAACAGTGTCTGTGTTATAGATGTAATAACAGAATTATTTGCACCCTTATAACACAACAGGCAAATATGATCATATACTGTAACACAAATATAAATGTTCTCTACGTTTCGACATATTCATAATTTGATCAGCAGTTTTTGGCTTAGACTTAGTACAGAACGTCTTGTCACTTTTGTACCTCTAATAATCATCATAAAAGCATATCTTTATACAGTACCTGTATGTTTAAATATGGTTTAAAACAAAGGAAATAAAACACTTGTGGTGGCTCCAGCATTTCAAAATCTTTTTCAGAAGAAGTTGAATACAAGTAAACTAAAGTAAATGTTAATTAAGTCATTGTGTAGACGTTTAAATACTGTTGTGTTTCCTCTTCATTTAATATGACTGGTCAAGTTAAAACAGGAGACATTAAATAAACATTAATCAATGTGCAAGCAGCCACCTGAATGGTGAATTTAAGACACTCGGTTAAATTTATATATTTGTAAATCTAACTCTGAAAGAGTCAGTGCCTCACCAGCCACGAGTCCCTTCACACATCACAGCTATATAGCTTGTACATGATAGAACAAAAATGACTCCAGTATCATGGTGTAACACGTACTGTAACAGTACATACAGTAAGATTGTATGAAGTGCAAATACACAACAGTGTGAGATGAGAAAGATCCTGCAGGCTTGGAGTAAATCTGGTCTCAGCATTTTCTCATGTAATTTAAATGATCAGGACGATGATGTTGATCCCTACAGAGATGAACAATACCAGCAGTACAAACCATCCTGAAACTTTAGCGCTGTTGGTGGTTGTGAATTGTTGTTGCGCTGGAAAAAAATATTCTATATTATTTGATTACTTTTTATGACACTTTCAAAGCTATAGACTGAGAAACTGTAGAACTTCAACACTAAGAGACATTTTTGTGTCGTTTGGATGTTAACACACTACCTGACATGCATGGAGACTGACTACAGTACATCAGTATAAAAACCGTACAAAGTGGGACTGAATTTACAAATAAACTCTACACTAGAATGTTCACTCAGCTCACAGGAACTTAACAAAACCTTTAACTTTCAGTTCACAAGGTCTGTAAGTATCATTAGAATAAGAGATGTATTTACCTTCTACCTTCAGTAACACAGCTCGTGGTTCTCCGTCCTGAGATTCATCGTGGATGAGACACTGATATAATCCTGTATCAGACAGGTGAACTGGACTGATGTGAAGAGAGAGATCACCGTCTAGAAAGCCTTCTACTGACATCGTGAATCTGTTTTGTTTAGTCATCGGTCTGTTTGCAGGAGTGTACAGCAGAACCTCGTGTCCATCTTTCTTCCACTTTACATCTTTAACGACTTGTCGAGTGTCTCCGTAACACGGGAGAGTGACGTTCTTCCCCTCGAAAGCCTTTACAACTGTCGGAACTTCCGGATAAACAAAAACAAATGACGTTATTACAGTTTAGCATTTAATGTGGCTGGTCAGACTTTACTACAGACATGTTAAGAATGACAGAATGTTCTGCTGATGACAGCAAGAGCACTTACTGATAACTTTCAGCTTTACTTCAGTCACTGATATTTCATTACAACTGCACATGTAAGAGCCTGCATCATTGTAGGCTACTGAACTGATCATCAGGGAGAAATTTCCTCTGCTTGTATCTCCTGGTAGTGTAAATCTTTTGTTAAAATGCTCTTGTTTTGAACACATCTGCTGAACAATGACAACTTTGTCAGGAATGAAGCGGATCCACTGAACCGCTGGACAATTTCCTGAGCAGTTACACGGGAGGGTCAGGGCTTCATTCACCATCGATTCTGTGACGATGAAGGCTTGGCACTGCTGCATCAGCAGGTAAACTAACAGATCAGAGAATAAATCAGAAAAGATATTTTGAATATGTGACACACCATAAATCCATAATTTAAAGCTGTTTCGTTTGGAAAACAATCCTCGTTCAGTACATTGTTCAGGTCGTCTAAGCCTGATAGATTCAGTGCAGATCTGAGCACTCTGCACACCTGTCCCTCATGTGTCTAATTATTATTAGTATTTAGTCAAGCCGCGTTGCCTTGAGCTGCGCAGAATCCTCTGTTGTCTTTTGTTGTCGTCTTGTCTTGGGTCAGTGTTCCTGTTCTGTGTTGTGTTTTAGTTATTAAAACCTGTTTACACTCCATGTCACCAGCCCGAGTTTTGTTTTTGCGGTATCCTGTGACATCGCCCAGCACCTGTCCGGTGGGGAGCGTCTCTTCACATCCGGTTTCCGTGGAGGATGCCGCCCCACTTCCTGTCCGCGGGGGGTGTTGCAGGCCCGAGTTTTGCCCCTATGGATTTTTTTTTGTTGATTCTTCTTTTTTCTGTGGAGGAGGATTTTTTATGTGATCGGCCCTTCTGCTCGGCTGTGGACGTCGCTCGGCCCTCTCTGGCTACACCGCCGTGTGCCTTACTCCCCCCACCTGCCTTGCCGTGTCTTGCTCCCCTTCACCTGCCTTGCGCCTCGCTCCCCCTTGATGGACCCCGTTGGGACTGTCAAGACGGATTGGCGCGTCGAGGGGGCGGTACTGTCAGGACTCAGCCCGGACTTTAGCCATGTGCTTTTTGTTGACGTTACATGTTCACATGTCTTCCCTGCCCTTGTCTCTTCCTCCCCGCCTCTGCACACCTGTCCCTCATGTGTCTAATTATTATTAGTATTTAGTCAAGCCACGTTTCTTTGAGCAGCGTGGAATCCTCTGTTGTCTTTTGTTGTCATCTTGTCTCGAGTCCGTGTTCCTGTTCTGTGTTTTGTTTTAGTTATTAAAACCTGTTTATTTTTACGCTATCCTGCATTTGGGTCTATTTTATCCCCGCGTCCATGACAGAAGTCTTATGTTTAAGCTTATTGAAAATATTTTAACTACTTTTTATTTTCTTTTATTTATTTCATACAGGCAAATAATACAACACACACATACACCTCTAAATTGAGCAGGAGCAGGTCTTGTAGTCACTTAGACAGAAGCTTAAATGTCTTTAATAGGTTTAATGAGAACCCCGACAGAACCCCATCCAATCCATCATGTCTCTACTCTTGTCTTATATTCTTAATCTCTCTTGTCCAAAATGCCACCATACAATATTCTGGATTCCACTAGAGGTTCCATGGTAAAACACAACTAGGGTAAACACAACATCATGTCAAGAAATGTTTGAATCTGTCATCAGTGTTTAATACAGAACTATAAACAGTATCACTTACCCATCACAGTGATGCCAGGTCTTAAAACCCACTTCATGGTGTTTCAGAAAGTCCTATAAGAGAGTTACCTACAAGAGCAGCATGATGTAAAGAAAAGGAAACTTTATAGCTCACACACACCATACACATACACACCATACACACACACACAAACCACTCACACACCATACACACACACTCACACACCATACACACACTCACACACCATACACACACTCACACACCATACACACACTCACACACCATACACACACTCACACACTCACACACACACACCATACACACCATACACACCATACACACACACACCAGGTATGCACCGATACCACCAGAGAGAGAGAGAGACAGAGAGAGAGAGAGAGAGAGAGAGAGAGAGAGAGAGAGAGAGAGAGAGAGAGAGAAAGACAGCGAGCTAGAGAGAGAGAGAGAGAAAGACAGCGAGCGAGAGAGAGAGAGAGAGAGAGAGAGAGAAAGACAGCGAGCTAGAGAGAGAGAGAGAGAAAGACAGCGAGCGAGAGAGAGAGAGAGAGAGAGAGAGAAAGACAGCGAGCGAGAGAGAGAGAGAGAGAAAGACAGCGAGCGAGAGAGAGAGAGAGAGAAAGACAGCGAGCGCGAGAGCGAGAGCGAGCGCGAGAGCGAGCGCGGCGCGAGAGCGAGCGCGGCGCGAGAGCGAGCGAGCGCGGCGCGAGAGCGACACACACACACACACACACACACACACACGCACACACGCGCACACACACGCGCACACACGCGCACACACGCGCACACACGCACACACACAACAAGTTTTAAAACATTAATTCTTTAGTAATAATTTTCAAGAGTCAAAATGAAAAAAAAGTCAAAGTGAAAAACACAATAAAAGCATTTCATTTTCATTATCATTAAAATACACATTCAAATTATTTAAATATGACTTTTAAACAAATTCATATAAACAATCATTAAAGACAATCACACAGTCTATATCATAAACATCACCATGAGAGTAAACAGTGTCTGTGTTATAGATGTAATAACAGAATTATTTGCACCCTTATAACACAATAGGCAAATATGATCATAAACTGTAACACAAATATAAATGTTCTCTACGTTTCGACATATTCATTATTTGATCAGCAGTTTTTGGCTTAGACTTAGTACAGAACTTCTTGTCACTTTTGTACCTCTAATAATCATCATAAAAGCATATCTTTATACAGTACCTGTATGTTTAAATACGGTTTAAAACAAAGGAAATAAAACACTTGTGGTGGCTCCAGCATTTCAAAATATTTTTCAGTAGAAGTTGAATACAAGTAAACTAAAGTAAATGTTAATTAAGTCATTGTGTAGACATTTAAATACTGTTGTGTTTCCTCTTCATTTAATATGACTGGTCAAGTTGAAACAGGAGACATTAAATAAACATTAATCAATGTGCAAGCAGCCACCTGAATGGTGAATTTAAGATACTCGGTTAAATTCATTAATTTGTAAATCTGACTCTGAAAGAATCAGTGCCTCACCAGCCACGAGTCCCTTCACACATCATAGCTATATAGCTTGTACATGATAGAACAAAAATGGCTCCAGTATCATGGTGTAACACGTAATAGTACATAAGATTGCAGCATAAAGTGCAAATACACAACAGTGTGAGATGAGAACAGGACAATAAACACACAGGATAAAAGAAACACACAGGACAACAGAACAGTGATGTACAGGAAAGCTAAAGATCCTGCAGTCTTAGATTAAATCTGGTTCAGTCTCAGTTTGCACTGTTCTCATAATGTAAATAATCAGGACGATGATGTTGATCCCTACAGAGATGAACAATACCAGCAGTACAAACCATCCTGAAACTTTAGCGCTATTGATGGTTGTGAATTTTTGTTTCCCTGGGAAAAAAATATTCTATATTATTTGATTACTTATTAGGACATTTTCAAAGCTGTAGACTGAGAAACTGTAGAACCGTCAACACTAAGAGACATTTTTGTGTTGTTTGGATGTTAACACGTTACCTGACATGCATGGAGACTGACTACAGTACATTAGTATAAAAACTGTACAAAGTGGGACTGAATTTACAAATAAACTCTACACTAGAATGTTCACTCAGCTCACAGGAACTTAACAAAACCTTTAACTTTCAGTTCACAAGGTCTGTAAGTATCATTAGAATAAGAGATGTATTTACCTTCTACCTTCAGTAACACAGCTCGTGGTTCTCCGTCCTGAGATTCATCGTGGATGAGACACTGATATAATCCTGTATCAGACAGGTGAACTGGACTGATGTGAAGAGAGAGATCACCGTCTAGAAAGCCTTCTACTGACATCGTGAATCTGTTTTGTTTAGTCATCCATCTGTTTGCAGGAGTGTACAGCAGAACCTCGTGTCCATCTTTCTTCCACTTTACATCTTTAACGACTTGTCGAGTGTCTCCGTAACACGGGAGAGTGACGTTCTTCCCCTCGAAAGCTTTTACAACTGTCGGAACTTCCGGATAAACAAAAACAAATCACGTTATTACAGTTTAGCATTTAATGTGGCTGGTCAGACTTTACTACAGACATGTTAAGAATGACAGAATGTTCTGCTGATGACAGCAAGAGCACTTACTGATAACTTTCAGCTTTACTTCAGTCACTAATTTTCCATTACAGCTGCAGTTGTAAGAGTCTGCATCATTGTAGGTTACTGAACTGATCATCAGGGAGAAATCTCCTCTGCTTGTATCTCCTGGTAGTGTAAATCTTTTGTTAAAATGCTCTTGTTTTGAACACATCTGCTGAACAATGACAACTTTGTCAGGAATGAAGCGAATCCACCGAACCACTGGACAATTTCCTGAGCAGTTACACGGGAGGGTCAGGGCTTTATTCACCATCGATTCTGTGATGATGAAGGCTTGGCACTGTGGCATCAGCAGGTAAACTAACAGATCAGAGAATAAATCAGAAAAGATATTTTGAATATGTGACACCATAAATCCATAATTTAAAGCTGTTTCGTTTGGAAAACAATCCTCGTTCAGTACATTGTTCAGGTCGTCTAAGCCTGATAGATTCAGTGCAGATCTGAGCACTCTGCACACCTGTCCCTCATGTGTCTAATTATTATTAGTATTTAGTCAAGCCGCGTTGCCTTGAGCTGCGCAGAATCCTCTGTTGTCTTTTGTTGTCGTCTTGTCTTGAGTCCGTGTTCCTGTTCTGTGTTGTGTTTTAGTTATTAAAACCTGTTTACACTCCATGTCACCAGCCCGAGTTTTGTTTTTGTGGTATCCTGCGACATCGCCCAGCACCTGTCCGGTGGGGAGCGTCTCTTCACATCCGGTTTCCGTGGAGGATGCCGCCCAACTCCCTGTCCGCGGGGGGTGTTGCAGGCCCGAGTTTTGCCCCTATGGATTTTTTTTTTTCTGTGGAGGAGGATTTTTTATGTGATCGGCCCTTCTGCTCGGCTGTGGACGTCGCTCGGCCCTCTCTGGCTATGCCGCCGTGTGCCTTACTCCCCCCACCTGCCTTGCCGTGCGCCTTGCTCCCCCCTCCTGCCTCGCCATGTGCCTCGCTCCCCCTTCCTGGACCCCGTTGGGACTGTCAAGACGGATTGGCGCGTCGAGGGGGCGGTACTGTCAGGACTCAGCCCGGACTTTGGCCATGTGCTTTTTGTTGACGTTCCATATTCACGTGTCTTCCCCGCCCTTGTCTCTTCCTCCCCGCCTCTGCACACCTGTCCCTCATGTGTCTAATTATTATTAGTATTTAGTCAAGCCGCGTTGCTTTGAGCAGCGTGGAATCCTCTGTTGTCTTTTGTTGTCATCTTGTCTCGAGTCCGTGTTCCTGTTCTGTGTTTTGTTTTAGTTATTAAAACCTGTTTATTTTTACGCTATCCTGCATTTGGGTCTATTTTATCCCCGTGTCCATGACAGAAGTCTTATGTTTAAGCTTATTGAAAATATTTGAACTACTTTTTATTTTCTTTTATTTATTTCATACAGGCAAATAATACAACACACACATTCATTCATTCATTCATTCATCTTCTACCGCTTATCCGAACTACCTCGGGTCACGGGGAGCCTGTGCCTATCTCAGGCGTCATCGGGCATCAAGGCAGGATACACCCTGGACGGAGTGCCAACCCATCGCAGGGCACACACAATTACACACTAGGGACAATTTTCCAGAGATGCCAATCAACCTACCATGCATGTCTTTGGACCGGGGGAGGAAACCGGAGTACCCGGAGGAAACCCCCGAGCCACATGCAAACTCCACACACACAAGGTGGAGGCGGGAATCGAACCCCGACCCTGGAGGTGTGAGGCGAACGTGCTAACCACTAAGCCACCGTGCCCCCCACAACACACACACACACACTCACCTCTAAATTGAGCAGGAGCAGGTCTTGTAGTCACTTAGACAGAAGCTTAAATGTCTTTAATAGGTTTAATGAGAACCCCGACAGAACCCCATCCAATCCAGCACGTCTCTACTCTTGTCTTATATTCTTAATCTCTCTTGTCCAAAACGCCACTATACAATATTCTGGATCCCACTAGAGGTTCCATGGTAAAACACAACTAGGGTAAACACAACATCATGTCAAGAAATGTTTGAATCTGTCATCAGTGTTTAATACAGAACTATAAACAGTATCAGTTACCCATCACAGTGATGCCGGGACTTAAAAGCCACTTCATGGTGTTTCAGAAAGTTCTATAAGAGTTACCTACAAGAGCAGCATGATGTAAAGAAAAGGAAACTTTATAGCTCACACACACCATACACATACACACCATACACACACACACCATACACACACACAAGACACACACTCACACACCATACACACACACACCATACACACACACACACACCATACACACACTCACACACCATATACACACACTCACACACCATATACACACACTCGCACACCATACACACACACACTAGGTATGCACCGATACCACTTTTTCTCTTCCGATCCGATTCCGATCTCCTTCCGATCTTCTGTTACAAACAGTTGCTCCAATTAAAAAAAGAAAACAGCTAAAATGCTGAAATAAACTCAATCATCAAATATTGAATAATAGAAACAATCCCAAAGGACGCCGTCGAATTAAACCGAACCGAACCGAACTAACCGAGTCGGAATGAACTGGACGAACGGATTAGGATGCTGCTGGTGGAGACCTGAGGTCTGGCTGAGACCTGAGACCTGGCTGAGACCTGAGACCTGGCTGAGACCTGAGACCTGGCTGAGACCTGAGACCTGGCTGAGACCTGAGGCCTGGCTGAGACCTGAGGCCTGGCTGAGACGTGAGGTCTGGCTGAGACCTGAGGTCTGGCTGAGACCTGAGGTCTGGCTGAGACCTGAGGTCTGGCTGAGACCTGAGGTCTGGCTGAGGGCTGAGACCTGAGACCTGGCTGAGACCTGAGACCTGGCTGAGACCTGGCTGAGACCTGAGACCTGGCTGAGACCTGAGACCTGGCTGAGACCTGAGACCTGGCTGAGACCTGAGACCTGGCTGAGACCTGAGACCTGGCTGAGACCTGAGACCTGGCTGAGACCTGGCTTGGTGGTTAACACGTTTGCCTCACACCGCCAGGGTCGGGGTTCGATTCCCGCCTCCACCTTGTGTGTATGGAGTTTGCATGTTCTCCCCGTGCCCCGGGGGTTTCCCCGGACTACGGAAAATTGTCCGTAGTGTGTGAGTTAATGAGAGTGTGTGTGTGTCCTGTGATGGGTTGGCACTCTGTCCAGGGTGTATCTTGCCTTGATGCCCGATGACGCCTGAGATAGGCACAGGCTCCCTGTGACCCGAGGTAGTTTGGATAAGCGGTAGAAAATGAATTAATGAATGAATGAATAACATCACCAGGAGAGTACAGAATTAAATTAACCCTTAAAGAACATAAGCGAATATGATCCTATAACACAAATACTAATGGTCTCTACATTTCAACATAATCTGAATTTGTTTATCAAGTTTTGGCCTAGACTTAGGACACAATTTATCGTCACTACGCTGGAACTCTCTTTTGTACCTTTAATATGCTTTACACAAGTGTGTGGTTATACAGTATATACATTTTAAATATGGTTTAAAGTAAAAAAAAAAAAACACTTGTTAGTGTAATTCTAATATTAATAATAGTCGTATGCCACAGATCTTAACGAAAACCACAGAAACATACAATTTGATATAATTCCAGTTCATCAAATTATTGCTCCATAAAAATATCCCACAATGCACCACAAAAACCAGGGAGCATCAATGCTCACTTTGTGCTCTTATCTGAAATTACATGACGCTATTGTGCAGCATGAAGCAAGCGCAGCAGATTTGGAGCTCTCGCATCTTCCAAGCTGCGACCTTATAGCCGTCCTTGAATTTTTGGTTTTGTTTTTTTGCCATACTGAACCTGCATTAACGACGACAGTGGGGGCTCGCCGACAGCCTTACCCACCGGGTAGGTACGTATGGTTGTGTTGCGGTTAGATTGTAGCGTCTATGGTCATATAACGCGGTGTTTGAATTGTTTGCACGTCGCATTTGTTTGCTTGGCTGAGTATTTTTATTCAATTCCGATTTATCTTGAGTTTATACTTCAACTCTTTACCTTTTGATGTCTTTATTTATTTGTTTTCCCAGCGCCCGCTGCTAGCTGGTTAGCATTACTAGCCTGTTAGCCCGGTTCCGCTAGTACACATTACACTCTGACTCAATACATCTTAACCATAGAATAATTGATCGATATACGTTTTGATATCGCTACATCTTATTTATTTGTTTTCCCAGCGTCCGCTTCTAGCCGGCCAGCATAACTAGTCTGTTAGGCTACATACATATATATCACACTAACTAGTTAGACATTATGATCTTCCGGACCTTTGCTTCAAGAAATTTTCTCTTACTGGACCTCTTTACATTTTAGTTGAATACCTCTGCCTTAGAGCCTCACACCCCGACCCCTGTATATTATATCAGTATAATATATAACACCCTGTACATTATATCAGTATAATATATAACACCCTGTACATTATATCAGTATAATATATAACACCCTGTACATTATATCAGTATAATATATAACACCATGTACATTATATCAGTATAATATATAACACCCTGTACATTATATCAGTATAATATATAACACCATGTACATTATATCAGTATAATATATAACACCATGTACATTATATCAGTATAATATATAACACCCTGTACATTATATCAGTATAATATATAACACCATGTACATTATATCAGTATAATATATAACACCCTGTACATTATATCAGTATAATATATAACACCATGTACATTATATCAGTATAATATATAACACCCTGTATATTATATCAGTATAATATATAACACCCTGTATATTATATCAGTATAATATAGAACACCCTGTATATTATATCAGTATAATATAGAACACCCTGTATATTATATCAGTATAATATATAACACCCTGTACATTATATCAGTATAATATATAACACCCTGTATATTATATCAGTATAATATATAACACCCTGTACATTATATCAGTATAATATATAACACCCTGTACATTATATCAGTATAATATATAACACCATGTACATTATATCAGTATAATATATAACACCCTGTACATTATATCAGTATAATATATAACACCCTGTACATTATATCAGTATAATATATAACACCCTGTATATTATATCAGTATAATATATAACACCATGTATATTATATCAGTATAATATATAACACCCTGTATATTATATCAGTATAATATATAACACCCTGTACATTATATCAGTATAATATATAACACCCTGTACATTATATCAGTATAATATATAACACCCTGTACATTATATCAGTATAATATATAACACCCTGTACATTATATCAGTATAATATATAACACCCTGTATATTATATCAGTATAATATATAACACCATGTATATTATATCAGTATAATATATAACACCCTGTATATTATATCAGTATAATATATAACACCCTGTACATTATATCAGTATAATATATAACACCCTGTACATTATATCAGTATAATATATAACACCCTGTACATTATATCAGTATAATATATAACACCCTGTACATTATATCAGTATAATATATAACACCCTGTATATTATATCAGTATAATATATAACACCATGTATATTATATCAGTATAATATATAACACCCTGTATATTATATCAGTATAATATATAACACCCTGTACATTATATCAGTATAATATATAACACCCTGTACATTATATCAGTATAATATATAACACCCTGTACATTATATCAGTATAATATATAACACCCTGTACATTATATCAGTATAATATATAACACCCTGTACATTATATCAGTATAATATATAACACCCTGTACATTATATCAGTATAATATATAACACCATGTACATTATATCAGTATAATATATAACACCCTGTACATTATATCAGTATAATATATAACACCATGTACATTATATCAGTATAATATATAACACCCTGTATATTATATCAGTATAATATATAACACCCTGTACATTATATCAGTATAATATATAACACCCTGTATATTATATCAGTATAATATATAACACCCTGTACATTATATCAGTATAATATATAACACCATGTACATTATATCAGTATAATATATAACACCATGTATATTATATCAGTATAATATATAACACCCTGTATATTATATCAGTATAATATAGAACACCCTGTATATTATATCAGTATAATATAGAACACCCTGTATATTATATCAGTATAATATATAACACCCTGTACATTATATCAGTATAATATATAACACCCTGTATATTATATCAGTATAATATATAACACCCTGTACATTATATCAGTATAATATATAACACCCTGTACATTATATCAGTATAATATATAACACCATGTACATTATATCAGTATAATATATAACACCCTGTACATTATATCAGTATAATATATAACACCCTGTACATTATATCAGTATAATATATAACACCATGTACATTATATCAGTATAATATATAACACCATGTACATTATATCAGTATAATATATAACACCCTGTACATCTTGTCTATAACATATTCATCTGTATATTATACTGTTTTTACTGTAAATACTGTACATCATGAACTTGCTTCTTATTGCACTTCTGGTTAGATGCCAAACTGCATTTTGCTGCCTTTTACTTGTACATGTGTAATGACAATAAAGTTGATTCTAATCTAATCCAATCTAATGTAATCTATATTAATAATGCAAACAGAAATTGTGTAATCTTGTGGAAATAGTCTACAAATAATAATTTTAACAAATAAAAAGCCCTGCACGGTAGTGTGATTAAAATATTCAGTCAAATGATTTAAATTTAATATGAATAACATCAACAGGAGAGTACAGAATTATTTTAACCCTTAAAGAACATAAGCGAATATGATCCTACAGCACAAATACTAATGTTCTCTACATTTCAACATAATCTGAATTTGTTTAGTAAGTTTTGGCCTAGACTTAGGACACAATTTATCGTCACTACGCTGGAACTCTCTTTTGTACCTTTAATATGCTTTACACAAGTGTGTGGTTATACAGTATATACATTTTAAATATGGTTTAAAGTAAAGAAAAAAAAAGACTTCACAGTATGATGTTTTATAGAACAGTGATGCTCTGCTGACATTTCTTACAACTAATAAGAAAACGAAATGCTGCTCCTCCACTTCCAGATTATACACTGGTTATAGAATAGAGCTTTAATGTAGGACCTCTGAAAGACCTTCTGAACCTCTTCAGGTGGCTCCAGCATTTCAAAACCTTTTTTCAGAAGAAGTTGAATACAAGTAAACTAAAGTAAATGTTAATTAAGTCATTGTGTAGACGTTTAAATACTGATGTGTTTCCTCTTCATTTAGTTTGACTGCTTCAGTTAAAACAGGAGACATTAAACTGTTCCTCACCAGCCATGAGTCCCTTCACACATCACAGCTATATAGCTTCTACACGATGGAACAAAAATGACAAAAATTATGTGCACTGTGCAATTTAAAAGTACTTAATTTTGGTTGGTAGACCTGCGTCATGACGTCATAGCACGCCTCTATAGGTTGCTTTAGTAACCTCCTTTTCAGGAGTTTGGAAAAGACCAAATGAATAAAACACACTTTTGTTGGAGTATAAACAAGGTTCAATGTAGTTTTAAGTTCTATGTGTTTAAAGTAGTTTGTTCTACTAAATTAATGTCATGTCATGAGGTCAGCAAGCACAAGTATAACAATGGGTGCTTTGAGGTTAGTGTGATATCCTGCCATTTATAAGACACTGTTACTATGCTCATATTATTGGAGAGTTTCTGATGTTTTCCCCGAGTTTGAGTGAACTTGCACCTAACAATCTGTGTAGTTTAACCACTTCCCCCTGTTATATCAGACTACTGTGAGTTAAGTATGTCATCTCTCTGAATGAAGTTATCTTTGTTTTGTTGAATGCACTGGGTGCTACAGATGGAGCAGTGTTTAGACATGTATTATTACATTACAGATGTCATACAGTCATTTCATTGTTAAAGATAGAGATTAATGACATTATATATTCTCTCAGCATTTGTGTGCATTTTGAAAATCTTATTTCATTGTAAAATCATGAGGTTTGAGTGTCGGCTGTAAAGGATGATGCTTGTTAAGTGGACTGTTGATTGCATTTTCTTCTACTGTAAAGGAAGTTGTTAAAGTCTCATGTTTATAGCCGGTTATCACTGCAAGTATCGATATAATGATTTGAGCTGTTGTTACATGCATAAGTCTTTTTTTATATTAACGTTGAATACATGTTTTTTGTCGTTAAAACGTGATTTCTCTTCATGATGCTTTATCAAATACGAAATAGCAAAAAAGAAAAGAAATAAACAGAGTTATATTATTAATGCAAGCAAGATGTTTTGTAATCTAGCGCCATCTAGTGGAAATAAAGTCCTGCTTTTAACACGTTAGTGTGATTATTTATATATTTTCTACTTATGCAAGTGTAAGTGTGTGTGTGTGTGTGTGTGTGTGTATGTGTGTGTGTGTGTGTGTGTGTGAATCTACAAATACACGTTTTCTTCTCTAAATTTCAACACGTTCTTAATTTCATAACTTGTCCATCAATTTTTGGAACCTTTTATCTTTCGTACCTTTAATATGCATCACAAAAAAAGTGTATCATTATACAGTAAATACATTTTAAAATATAGTTTAAAGCAAAGTTAATAAAACACTTCACAATGTGTTTTGCTCTATAAAATGCTCTGGTGACATTTCTTACAACTAATGAGAAATGGTTAAAGAATTGTCTCTTAGGACCTCTGAAAGACCTTTTCTGAACCTCTTCAGGTGGCTCCAGCATTTCAAATCCTTTTTCAGAAGTTTTATAAAGTATAATAAAGTAAATGTTAATTAAGGAGTTGTGTAGACATTTAAAATGCCTTTAAATTGTGTTTCCTCTTTGTTTTGTGACTGCTGGAGTCTGGCAGCACTAAACAAACACAACAATGAACATAATACAATCAATAATATTTTATACTCCATATTTCACTTAGGGATCATTTTCTCACACACACACACACACACACACACGCACACACGCGCACACGCGCACACGCGCACACACGCGCACACACGCACACACACAACAAGTTTTAAAACATTAATTCTTTAGTAATAATTTTCAAGAGTCAAAATGAAAAAAAAGTCAAAGTGAAAAACACAATAAAAGCATTTCATTTTCATTATCATTAAAATACACATTCAAATTATTTAAATATGACTTTTAAACAAATTCATATAAACAATCATTAAAGACAATCACACAGTCTATATCATAAACATCACCATGAGAGTAAACAGCGTCTGTGTTATAGATGTAATAACAGAATTATTTGAACCCTTATAACACAATAGGCAAATATGATCATAAACTGTAACACAAATATAAATGTTCTCTACGTTTCGACATATTCATAATTTGATCAGCAGTTTTTGGCTTAGACTTAGTACAGAACATCTTGTCACTTTTGTACCTCTAATAATCATCATAAAAGCATATCTTTATACAGTACCTGTATGTTTAAATATGGTTTAAAACAAAGGAAATAAAACACTTGTGGTGGCTCCAGCATTTCAAAATATTTTTCAGTAGAAGTTGAATACAAGTAAACTAAAGTAAATGTTAATTAAGTCATTGTGTAGACATTTAAATACTGTTGTGTTTCCTCTTCATTTAATATGTCAGTTCAAGTTAAAACAGGAGACATTAAATAAACATTAATCAATGTGCAAGCAGCCACCTGAATGGTGAATTTAAGATACTCGGTTAAATTCATTAATTTGTAAATCTGACTCTGAAAGAATCAGTGCCTCAACAGCCACGAGTCCCTTCACACATCACAGCTATATAGCTTGTACATGATAGAACAAAAATGGCTCCAGTATCATGGTGTAACACGTAATAGTACATAAGATTGCAGCATAAAGTGCAAATACACAACAGTGTGAGATGAGAACAGGACAATAAACACACAGGATAAAAGAAACACACAGGACAACAGAACAGTGATGTACAGGAAAGCTAAAGATCCTGCAGTCTTAGATTAAATCTGGTTCAGTCTCAGTTTGCACTGTTCTCATAATGTAAATAATCAGGACGATGATGTTGAGCCCTACAGAGATGAACAATACCAGCAGTACAAACCATCCTGAAATTGGAGCGCTGTTGGTGGTTGTGAATTTTTGTTTCCCTGGAAAAAAATATTCTATATTATTTGATTACTTATTAGGACATTTTCAAAGCTATAGACTGAGAAACTGTAGAACTTCAACACTAAGAGACATTTTTGTGTTGTTTGGATGTTAACACACTACCTGACATGCATGGAGACTGACTACAGTACATCAGTATAAAAACCGTACAAAGTGGGACTGAATTTACAAATAAACTCTACACTAGAATGTTCACTCAGCTCACAGGAACTTAACAAAACCTTTAACTTTCAGTTCACAAGGTCTGTAAGTATCATTAGAATAAGAGATGTATTTACCTTCTACCTTCAGTAACACAGCTCGTGGTTCTCCGTCCTGAGATTCATCGTGGATGAGACACTGATATAATCCTGTATCAGACAGGTGAACTGGACTGATGTGAAGAGAGAGATCACCGTCTAGAAAGCCTTCTACTGACATCGTGAATCTGTTTTGTTTAGTCATCGATCTGTTTGCAGGAGTGTACAGCAGAACCTCGTGTCCATCTTTCTTCCACTTTACATCTTTAACGACTTGTCGAGTGTCTCCGTAACACGGGAGAGTGACGTTCTTCCCCTCGAAAGCCTTTAGAACTGTCGGAACTTCCGGATAAACAAAAACAAATGACGTTATTACAGTTTAGCATTTAATGTGGCTGGTCAGACTTTACTACAGACATGTTAAGAATGACAGAATGTTCTGCTGATGACAGCAAGAGCACTTACTGATAACTTTCAGCTTTACTTCAGTCACTGATATTTCATTACAGCTGCAGTTGTAAGAACCTGCATCATTGTAGGTTACTGAACTGATCATCAGGGAGAAATTTCCTCTGCTTGTGTCTAATGGTAGTGTAAATCTTTCCTTAAAATTCTCTTGTTTTAAACAAATCCGGCTCTGAACAATGACAACTTTGTCAGGAATGAAGCGGATCCACTGAACCAATGGACAATTTCCTGAGCAGTTACACGGGAGGGTCAGGGCTTCATTCACCATCGATTCTATGACGATGAAGGCTTGGCACTGCTGCATCAGCAGGTAAACTAACAGATCAGAGAATAAATCAGAAAAGATGTGAATAAATCAGAAAAGATCAAAAAATGTGACACACCATAAATCCATAATTTAAAGCTGTTTCTTTTTGAAAACAATCCTCGTTCACTACATTGTTCAGGTCGTCTAAGCCTGATTGATTCAGTGCAGATCTGAGCACGATTGCTGTGTTCATATATGTTTAAATAAACCGAACCAAGGGACAAAACTCAACAGGCTCCAGAAACAAACAGTCCAGACTTTTGAGAATGTTAAAGAAAGATCTCACACAAGTCATTAGAACTTTCTCTGAAAGAAACACATACACTGCTGATTAGGTGATACTTTGAACTTTATTCCATCGGTCCCTTGTGTGTAATGAAAATAAACCTGAAACTAAAATATATTTCAGTAAACAGAGCAGTTCTACTGTGGACGTGGACTATTGGATTAGACTTTAGATTTAGATGTGAACATAAAGACATTACAGTGTGATTACTGGACCAACATAACTTAAGGTCATTTTAAATTATATGTAATTTTAAATAATTATTTAAATACTAACTTTTAATTTCTTTTATTTATTTCATAGGCAATTAATACAACACACACATACACCTCTAAATTGAGCAGGAGCAGGTCTTATAGTCTCTTAGACAGAAGCTTAAATGTCTTTAATAGATTTAATGAGAACCCCGACAGAACCCCATCCAATCCATCATGTCTCTACTCTTGTCTTATATTCTTAATCTCTCTTGTCCAAAACGCCACCATACAATATTCTGGATCCCACTAGAGGTTCCATGGTAAAACACAACTAGGGTAAACACAACATCATGTCAAGAAATGTTTGAATCTGTCATCAGTGTTTAATACAGAACTATAAACAGTATCACTTACCCATCACAGTGATGCAAGGAATTAAAAGCCACTTCATGGTGTTTCAGAAAGTCCTATAAGAGAGTTACCTACAAGAGCAGCATGATGTAAAGAAAAGGAAACTTTATAGCTGATACACACACACACACACATACATACATACACACATATACACACACATACACACACACGCACACAGGCACACACGCGCGCACACACACACACACACACACACACACACACACTCGCACACACCTTATAGCTGATGATCTATGAGTTAACTGAGTGCGTATTAAAAGACTTAAATAAAGATTAAATAATCATCACACATAAAGATATATTATCTGACACCACATTGACTTTACAGCTGTAAAGTTACTGTGTGTCCGTTTATACTTAAGTGTTACTACAATTTAACAAAACTAACAGAAAAAGATAAAAAACTTACAGATTCACAATAAACGTTTCAAAACGTTTCTCAAACTCTTTTTGTGTGCAGCACGAAGCAGTAAGAGCTTTACCTTTAGATCACAGGCTCATATGAGACTTCTGTAGGAGGGTGTCAACTCTTGGAAGCGCTTTTAAGAACGAACGAGAAATTCCCCGCCTCTAAACGGTTCATTCAGGCAAGCTGACCAATCAGAGACAAGAGACTCCGAGATAAGCAAAGAGTACAGCAGTGAGCGATGCCACACCCGATGCCCACAAGCTGTACACAAGCTGCGGCTCCTCCCCCAATGATCCCTCACGCCTACACGAATGATCCATATCGCTTATACGACGACATACTCTAACTCAATACCACACTATGCTGTTCAAAATGAGAAATCCTGTAGCTGACTACGATTCTGATTCGAGTGACAATGAATCAGTGGAGTCGATTCTGCACAACAATTCATGAAAAGACAGGAAAACGAGATAGAATACAATAAACAGTGCATTATTAATTAAATATAGTATAATACAGCTGCCAACTTGTTGAACTGGGGTGTACGCAGTCTTATTAATTACTCGCGTGAAAGAAACAAACGTTGCACAATCCACATTTAACACATCAGCATTCACTGTTTTTTTTGCTCACATGGCAGAATAACATATCCGGGCCTTTTTACATCGTAACGACGTGGTGACGTGGCAGAAAGACGTCATCACGCATAACCGTAATACAAATGATAAGAGTGCACTTACTTTAACACCCCCACTCGCTCTTAGCTCATTGTGTCATTAGAAAAACAATACCCAAAACAAAAACAAGTCTTCACTTTAAAATAAATAATGCAAACATACACTTTTCACATTTTAAGTGCCAAACATATCTTGAACAAATCTCCTTAGTTTTTGCTTTGTAGGTGGCTTTGTCATAATGTCAGCAACCATTTTCTCTGTGGGACAAAACTCCAAAATTACCTTACCATCATTTACAATTTGCCTTACAAAGTGGTACTTGATGTCAATGTGTTTGCACCTCTGCCTACTGATTGGGTTTCTGGCCAGTGCTATGGTACCTTGGTTGTCCTCATACACGTTTGGTTGTGTATATTAGTATGTGTCCATACACTTAAGTAGCTGTTTCAAGTAGATACATTCCTGCATGGCTGACGCTAAGGACATGTACTCCGCTTCACAAGTAGATAATGCCACTGTGGATTGTTTTCTGGTTTTCCAGGAAATCAAAGAACTTCCTTTACTTAGATTAACACAATATCCTGAGGTACTGTGTAACCCAGGTTACTAATGGTTAATGACTGAGGGAAAGAAAGGGGGAAAAGAAATAACTTTCAGATTAAATGACAGATTGAAGCCATAGGAGACTGAAACCATGGATTATGGTGTGATAAAGTTTTACTAATTACATAATACATAATCGCATGCCATGTGTATGTGCATGTGTATATGCGTCATATGCATAGAATGTTGAAGGTCTCAAAATTCTCCAATAATATTTTCGCGTTGTTGGGGTAACCAATGAGGTCGTGTTGACGTCACTAAAGCTCCGCCCTCGCGGCATTTTTCGGATTCCG
The DNA here is from genome assembly GCF_030014155.1 of Tachysurus vachellii. Taxonomy (NCBI): domain Eukaryota; kingdom Metazoa; phylum Chordata; class Actinopteri; order Siluriformes; family Bagridae; genus Tachysurus; species Tachysurus vachellii. The sequence goes on from NC_083461.1 coordinate 3,898,397, forward strand.
CATGTTCGAGATTTTTCTTTTCTCGTTATAGCTTCGGATGCAGACGGACGTTTCTCGCTATTCCGGGAGATTTGAGTTTTGAAATCGGAGAAGAGTAACGTAAGGATTATTTAGAAAGTCCCTAAAAACATTCATATGTCGATTATGTACATGTCGATTAGTGTGGAACAAGTAGAAGTGCTACGTTTACTCGTATATCCATGCCATTTCAGTGAATGTTAGCGACGTGTCTTAGCATTAGCTTTAGCTTATGTGAAGTGACATGCATGTATATCTCTAAAAAAGGGGTGCAGAGAGAAGCGGATTGTGTAGAGAGTGACATTGGACGTGTATGATCTGGTATTTTCCGGTTCAGCCAATACACGTGTGATTGAGTTCCTTGGTGAGTTGGAGTTTTTTTTATTTTCCAATTAGTGCATTCCAAAGTATATTTAGTGTTTCATTGAATAAGTGTTTTTTTTGTTTTAATACTAATGGTGAACACAGCCTTAAATGTAAACTTGAAGCATGAAAAAACTGTTGTATGCATATGTTAAGTAGGATGATAAGGTGTGTAAAGTTTTACCAAAGGGTTCACTAAAATGCCTTTAGATGATGAGAAAATTGCATAAAGAGGAAAAGAAATGTTATACAAATTAATGTAACAGCATGTCCGTGCATGTTATTTGATGTTTGGTAGAATTTGGGTCGAATTGAGCAATGTATGCTTTTACAGCATTAGACATTAATGGTTCTTATGGCCTTGTGTGTTCAAGGCCAGGTTTTTTTTTTCTCTCTGTGATGATGTCCGAGTTGAGTCCTGCTGTTGAATGCTGCCTGATCCGGATGTGAACCGACACGAGTGTGAATCCCTGTGATTTGTCTCAACCCTCTCCTGCGTCTTCTGCATGCACCTGGGTGGGGTTGGACTGGCGAGCCACCTGTTGTTTGAATCCTCAGAACTTCTTGTAAGCGTGAAAGTGATTGCCGTCAACCGGTAGGAGCAAAGTTGCACAACAACTTTCTTTTTTTTGTTTGTGGCCTAATCCTGGATCAGCTGCACATAAAAGGACACTTTAATTTTTCTGAGACTGGACTGAATTCTGACACTGTTTTTTTTCAATTGGTAGTGAATTAAGGCCACTGGTTCACTGGTTATCCATAATTGTTTTATTTTGATTCATGCTAAACCTGTTGAATTTATTTTGATAGTGATTGTAATGCTTTAGAAAAAAAGGGAATAGCACGAAATATTGACACGTGAGCATTCTGGTGTTACTGTTTTTTTTTGTACTTATTTTACAAACCATTTTGAGTTTAATACAGTGAATCTTGTTCCTAAAATATTGACGTGTAGGTGTGTTCACTCTTGTCGCTCCATCTCTCTCTCTGACAAACCTAGCCTTCTGATCATCCTGGTCCTAATTGAGTTGATGTAAAATTTACACCCTTGGTGTGGGTTACAACTGCGTCTGTCTTTTGTATCTGACGCCCAGTCAGCATCACAATATACTCTAAGACCTAGTTTCTCTGAGTCATTTCTTCTGAAGCATAGTTCCTGTTTTGTCGTACCTTTAAGGTATCTGAACACATGTTTTACTGTGTTCCAGTGTTGTTCTGTTGGTTCAGCAAAATGTTGAGAGAGCCTACTGACAACAAAACTTAAATCTGGTCTTGTACAAGTGGACAAATAGATTAAACTTCCCACTGCCTCCCTGAACTTCTTTGGATCTTTCAATTTTTCTGCATCTTCTGAATAATCAAGCTTAGTTTCACATGGGGTTTCTCTAATTTTACAGTCCTGCATATCAAATCGATCTAGTAGTTTGCATACATATCTCTCCTGTGACATTTTGACTAGACCATCTGTTTGTTCAAAATCTATGCCTAGGAAATGTTTCAACTTTCCCATGTCTTTCATTTTGAACCTCTCAGTTAGCATTTGCTTTACATCTTTCAGAACATTTACACTGTTAGCAGCTATGATAAGGTCGTCAACCCATACAATCAGTATTACTTTCTCATTCTGCTTTTCCTTTGTATACACACAGTTATCAGCTGAGTTCTGTGTAAAGTCATTCTCAGTTAAACATGCATGTAACATAGCATTCCAGTTTCTACCTGATTGTTTGAGACCATAGAGAGATTTCTCTAATTTACATACCAGTTTTTCACCAGTCTTAGATTTTTGTTCATAACCTTCTGGTTGTTCCATATATATCTCATGGTCAATTTGTGCATGCAAATAAGCTGTCTCAACGTCCATCTGATGTAAGATCAAGTCCTCTTGTGCTGCTTTCTGCATAACCACTCTCACGCTTGTCATATCTGCTGTGGGTGAGAATGTCTCATCATAGTCAGTCCCTTGTTTCTGACTGTAGCCTTTTGCAACAAATCTTGCCTTGTACTTTTCAGATCCATCAATGTCTCGTTTAATTGTGCACTTGACTTGACTTCTCCATAGGGTGGAGTGACTTCTCCACTTGACTTCTCCATAGGGTGCTATGTCTGCTAGAAACTTTTCTGTAGCTTGTAGCGTGTCACCTTTAGACTTTAAGAAATATACTAACATAGTGCCTGAGTAGTCATCTGTAAAAGACTGTGCATATTTGTGTCCTTCTTTGCTCTGTATTGGCATAGGTCCAGCCAAATCAGTGTGGACCAATTCTAAGGGTTTCTTTGCCTTTCTGTCTGGCTCCCTGTTTCTTGTCTGAGTAAATTTTCCTTGTGTACACACTTCACACAACTGATTTGGTCTGTTTATATTCCCTTTTATATCCATGCCTTTAACCACACCTTGTAACTTTTGTATGTCATCGTAGTTACAATGTCCCAAAATCTCATGCCAGGTTTGTAAATCATGACACACTTTGCATTGGTCACCAGTCTTTTCTATAGTTGGCAAATAGTATAAGTTTCCACTTTCATGAATGTCAAACCTGTTGCCATCTCTGGTAACCATGTGACTGTTCCCCCTTTTGAAGGTGATTGCTGCTCCTCCATTTATTGCTCTTGCTACTGAGAAGATGTCATTTGGGTACGAAGGCATGTATAGTGCATCCCTTAGTTGTGCTCTGTGGTGTCATCCAGCGCTGTCAAGGAAATAAATCAATGCTGTTCCTCTTTGTTGTGCTATACCACTGCATTTTGTCCCGTCGGCTAGTTCCACTGAATGAGTCTCAGATTGAAAAGAGCTGTCAAAACTTTTGAACTTTTTGATGTCGTTTACAATATGAGATGTCGCTCCAGTATCTACCATTATGCCTTTCTTCTTTACATTATCTGGTGGTCTTCCATATTCTGAGTGTTCAATTTTGAAGACATGGTCTTGGTCACTGTCTTGTTCATCTGCAACCTTTCTAGCACCATCTTTGTCTCCCTTTTTCTTGCACAGGAATTCTGCATGTGTACTGTTTTTACAATGATTGCACCATACTCTTTTGTAGCATTTTCTTGCTTTGTGTCCTTTTATTCCGCATTTATAACATGTCACATTGATATCTTCATCTTTCCTGTCTTTAATGTGTGACTTAAAAGGGCCTTGTCTTTGTCTTGTGTGTGCTTTCATCACGTTGTCTGTAGATTCTGTCCTTTTCATTTTCTCCGCCTCTTCGTAAATCCGTAGTCTTCTTTTAAAGTCAATAAACGTAACGTTGTCCTCATTTTGTGTTATGTGTATGGCTAGGGGCTTAAAAGAGTCTGGTAATCCGCGAAGAATCATAGCTATGGTTAGTCCATCACTCATGGTTTCTCCTGCATCTCTCAGGGCTGTAATGATGTTCTCTGCTCTTATTAGGTAGTCGGTAACACTCTCGTTGTCCATCATGTGTAGCTGGGTTAACGATGTGTACATATTTATTATGCGTGGCTTACTTTTTCCTGAATAATGCTCTTTCAGTATTTTCAGAGCTTTCCGGCCATCATCAGCAGCTTCATGTCTTATCAGTGATAGGCTTTTGTCATCTATCAGTCTTATCAACTCAGCATAGCAGTCAGCATTTTTTCGTCTGTCTTCGGCTAGCCCTTCTGCATTAGCACCAATGGGCTCATGCAAAATAGTCTGTTTTAACTTTAGAGTATGTAAATAGCCTAGGAATCTTGTTTCCCAAAGGTCATATTTATCTTCACATCCTTCAAACAAAAGCTGTGGTGCCAGACCTCCCGTCGTCCTAATTGCCATTTTGTAAACTCTCCGACTTTGATTAATGTTCTTTCTTCGTTAAGCTTAATAACGCGTAATACGTCGCGTAACAGACTTACTCAAGACGTTCGCTTGTTTCCTCTCCTGGGCCCATAACCTGTTGAACTGGGGTGTACGCAGTCTTATTAATTACTCGCGTGAAAGAAACAAACGTTGCACAATCCACATTTAACACATCAGCATTCACTGTTTTTTTTGCTCACATGGCAGAATAACATATCCGGGCCTTTTTACAGCGTAACGACGTGGTGACGTGGCAGAAAGACGTCATCACGCATAACCGTAATACAAATGATAAGAGTGCACTTACTTTAACACAACTGTTATGTTCTAGCTATTATGTTTTTCCTGCTGAACCACTAACTTTAATAGTTTATAAAACATTCCTATCACGTATTTAATATCAGACATATCATAATATCACTGTTTTTAAATCGGACGTCCCTATGAAGATTATTATCAAGGTGTTTTACACATACAGTGATCGATCATTGGCGTCTGGTTGAGTTTTTATTTGTGTAAATATGAGCTTTTTCCACTCAGCATCTCAAGACTAGCGACATTTCCGAATAGCGACAATGTGTTGAATCGATTCTGAAGCTTCAGAGTCGACTCACGAATCACAAATACCTGGAACCAAGTCAAAATAGTAGCTCTTTTTATAATCCAATCCCAGTCCTTTGTAATATTTATTTGTTTCAGGGAATAGGGAAAAAAGTAATAAACAGATTTATTATGAGCTCATCATGGACTTCAGGAGGGAGAGAGGAGACAAACATACGCGCACTATGACTAGTTACTATGCATATCCCAATATGTATAATTTGCTCTGAAGGTTCACGCATGCGCAGTATCAACAGCTAATCGGTTCTCAGTATGTCGGACGCGTCTCTGCCCCTTTTCCACCAAAAAGAACCAGGTGCTGGTTCAGAGCTAGCACTGGTGCTGGTTCAAAGTTGGTTCCACTGGCGAACCTTCAAAGAACCGGTTTGCCTTTCCACCGGCTAGAGAGTCGTCACAGAGCCGAGTCTGACGTCACTGTATACGTGTCACGTGTCCCAGCAATTTAGCGCAGCAGCAGCAAACACAAACACAAACACATCAACAATGGCGGATGTTGCTTTACTGTTAATGCTCATGGCTTTGTGAACCTACATTGGCATTCTGTTTGATAAAACAGAACAGAATGAAACATGGTGGCAGCGGTCGTGAATTCAGCCGAAGCGAATATCGAGGCGTGAAGAGTGAAAAGTGCCGCTAGCTTGTTGTAGTTAGCCTAGCACGCGAGCTCGAGCAAGGGATGACTGAGCAAATAAAGACGTTAATTTCCAAATGTGACATCTGCAGGTCAGTTGACCCCAAGCAACAAAAAGAGACATCACATCCCCATGACATTGTTTATAGACCTTGGGCTAAGGTAGGAACTGATTTGTTTTCTTGGCACAATAAAGACTACCTAGTAACCGTGGATTATTATTCAATTTTTTTGGAGGTTGATTATTTACCGGACACCAAAAGTACCACAGTGATTCACAGATTGAAAGCACACTTTGCTCTTCAGGGGATTCCAGATGTGCTCATCTCGGATAACGGACCGCAGTACTCTTCACACGACTTTAAAATGTTCAGAAAAAAGTGGGAATTTGTGCACAGAACATCGTCACCCGGGTACCCACAAAGCAATGGGAAGCCGGAGTCAGCTGTTAAAACAGCAAAACGTCTTATGCAGAAAGCTGCAGCTGCTGGACAGGATCCATACTTAGCCCTGCTGGACCATCGCAACACACCGAGCCAAGGTCTCACCACCAGTCCAGCACAGAGACTTCTCAGCAGGAGGACCTAGACTCTTCTTCCTACTAAAGATACACTGTTGGAGCCTAAAGTGTCAAACAACAAACAGGGACTGATTAACAACAGACAAAGACAGGAGAAATACTACAACCGCACAGCAAAAGACTTGGACTGTTTCACATCAGGGGACAGTGTCCGAGTCCAACCATTTGAGCCTTGGAAAACTTGGAAAACAGCTAGAGTGATTAGGCCAGTGAGTCTCAGATCTTATGAGGTTGAGTTGGAGTCGGGTAGTGTCCTGAGGAGAAACCGTCGCCACCTCAGGCACAACTACTGTCCACCCTCAACATTTGCACAAACAGGAGTGTTGTCAAACACACAAACTGTAGCTGATAAATGTGGTCAGGGTAGTGACCAAAGCACTGTTACTAACGAGGTCGGGTCGTCAGGTTAAAAGGCCTACCTATTTGAGGGATTATACTATGTGAGATTATTAATTGACATGTTTCTTCATTTTCTAAGTATGGTTGTGTGTTGCGGTTGCACTGTAAAAGAGAGGGGAAAAGGGTGAATGAAGAATTGATTACACAGTTAATTTGCAAGGAATATATTGTCAAGAATAAGTTTACAAAATATGCACTTGAAGTTAATGTTCTAAGAGGACATTTCATAAGTTTATTTTTTTGTGTTCAGGCAAGATAATTACAGGCATTTTCTGAAGCATTAATCTGAAGGTACAAAGAAAATGTTAATTTTGTTTACAAAGAAAATGTATAACTTGTGAAAGAAAAAAAAAGAGAAAGGATGTAACAAGTGGATTGTTAGTTTTCCAGTCATGTTCCCAAGGGGACAGATTTGAGTGATGCACGAACGGAAGTGAGTGACGTACAGACAGAGAACTAGGTTCTGGCACTTATAATGCTGTTATGCACATGTGATAAATAAAGTAAGCAATGATACTGCTTTAATCGTCCATTCTGTATAGTTTGATAAAACAGAACAGAATGAAACAACACACACATACATACACACGCACACACAAACACACACATACACACAAACACACGCGCACACACACACACACACACCTTATAGCTGATCTAGGAGTTAAGTGAATGCATCTTAAAAGACTTAAATAAAGATTAAATAATCATCACACATAAAGATATATTATCTGACACCACATTGACTTTACAGCTGTAAAGTTACTGTGTGTCCGTTTATACTTAAGTGTTACTACAATTTAACAACACAAACAGAAAAAGATAAAAAACTTACAGATTCACAATAAACGTTTCAAAACGTTTCTCAAACTCTTTGTGTGCAGCACGAAGCAGTAAGAGCTTTACCTTTAGATAACAGGCTCATATGTGACATTTACAGGAGCAGGAAAATGTATGAGTCACACTCAATCTGACCAATCAGAGACACGACTCAGAGAAGTTAATGCATATTCAACACTGGAATGCAAGCTGACTAACCAGAAACACTGGAATGGGTCATATTCTTGAATGAAAAATAACCGTCCAGCTCAATTTGTTCAGTGGGATCCAATCTAATCTAATCTAATAATACAAACAGAATTTGTGTAATCTAGTGGAAATAGTCTACAAAGAATAATTTTAACAAATAAAAAGTCCTGCATGTTAGTGTGATTAAAATATTCATTCAAATGATTTAAATTTAATATGAATAACATCACCAGGAGAGTACAGATTTATTTTAACCCTTAAGGAACATAAGTGAATATGATCCTACAGCACAAATACTAATGTTCTCTACATTTCAACATAATCTGAATTTGTTTATTAAGTTTTGGCCTAGACTTAGGACACAATTTATTGTCACTACACTGGAACTCTCTTTTGTACCTTTAAAGTGCATCGCACAAGTGTGTGGTTATACAGTATATACATTTTAAAATATGGTTTAAAGTAAAGAAAAAAATCACAATATGATGTTTTATAGAACAGAGATTCTCTGCTGACATTTCTTACAACTAATAAGAAAACGAAATGCTGCTCCTCCACTTCCAGATTATACACTGGTTATAGAATAGAGCTTTAATGTAGGACCTCTGAAAGACCTTCTGAACCTCTTCAGGTGGCTCCAGCATTTCAAAACCTTTTTCAGAAGTCAAGTCAAATCATTTTATGACTTTTATTGTCACAAAACCACAGCACATGTGCCTTGGTGAGTGAAATTCTTGGGAGCGTGCTCCAGAAATTGCAGAACAATTTACATCCCGGAGAAATTAAGAAACAGTTTACATACAGGTGAAAATGTGAAAATGATGCAGTATGCTCATGTAACCCACTCGAATAATTTAACTGATAGATCTAATAAATCTGTCATTATTTATCATACTTAGAATAAGTGTTTCTTATTTGCACTTATATACATATTTTTTTTATTTTTCTATCTAATGCATAACATGTTTAGTCATGTAAAATATATGTATATCTATATATGTGTGTATAGATTTTTTTTGGGTGTGAAATGTATTAGAAGTTGAGTCGAGTGTTGCTGACGTCACTTGTGCGCCAGTAGTGGTGAAAGATGCGCGCCGCATGTTTTTGGCGGCTGCTCAACTTTATCCATCCTCGCGAATCTCTGTCTTAAATACATGTCTGAACTGTTTCATTGCGTTAGGTTTTGCAACGTGTGTGTTCTATGAGCTGGGACTGTTTCATCGCGGTGTGATTGCGTTGGATTCGGGTCGATAAGGACGTGTTACTCTGGAATCTATTCGGATGGACTGCAACCACAGTTATATTTTTTTCAACGTTATCTCAACCGGGAACTTTGGTATTTATACATTTGTCCATGGACTGTTTGGGATAGTTATATTTTCTTTTGTTGTTATTGGAATTGTTAAATATCTCTTATTGTTAAATGGGTAAATTGTGCTCCATTTAAAATTAGTTTTTCTTTGTTAAATTTGAACAGAACAAGAAAGTTACATAAACCTGCAATACAGTTTAAAAGTAAAACAAAAGAAAATTAGTAAATACATTATTCATTTTGGTTAATTTTTGTGTTGGTGCTTTATTCAAGCCGTTATACTAAATGAGACTAGATTACATATAAGTGCAGACACACAATTCAGATATAATTTTTTTTGGTGTGAGACCCCGAACCCGGGACTCCAGACATCAAGATAAATTGCTATTTTAAGTGTTTGGTGATCTCAGACCTAGTAGATATTTTCCTCCTTTTCTTTAATGTGAACCCAACGTATGGGTTACACTCATACATAGTCAGTACACATAGGGACATACACAGGGCTGTCAAGTATCAAGACAGTCACTCATTTGGGTCTATCGTCACGTTCTCTCGCCACACATTGTATTTCTCACGCAGAAAAACTTTTTGACTATTTATCATATATTTAATAAGCCGCAGTGACCAAAATGTATCAGTCCGCACCGCTGTCTCTATGGAACCGTGCAGGAACCAAGCGCGTCTCTGGAGCTCTTAGTTGAGCCTGACACTTATCAGCCAATCAAAAAAGAGGCTACACAACAGCCAATCAGAAAATCGCACTACTGTATCTGGATAAGATTTAATGCAACAACCAATGAAAAAAAATATTCATTAGAGAGGGTATTTTCGATGGTCGGTTTGAACAAAACCTCAACACGAAACAGCTCGTCTCTGGACGAGACATTGTCCTCAATCATGACACTAAAAATGTCTGGGCTTGTGCTGAACTGTTTTATATGGGAGCAACATTACACATGATAAAGGAGTCCAAAAAGGCAACAAACACTTACATTAAACACCATGTCATTCTCTCTCTCTCTCTCTCTCTCTCTCTCTCTCTCTCTCTCTCACACACACAAATTAATAAATGGAAATTGAATAAATACTTTGCATTTGGTTACATTTTGTTCAGTGATCCTTACCAAACACACCACCCCCATTGTTGTGTTTGGGTGGGTGGTTGGAGAAGTCACTCTTGTCTGTTTTCAAAACTTGAGAGCCCTGAAAACAGGTCCAGGTACAAATGCAAAAAAGGTTCAATCAATTTTACAAATTAAATCTCTAAACCAGACTTGAGTCATCCAGCACTTTTATGACCACATACTGTAATAACATTGTCCCTGATCCAGGCTGCTCACAATTAGAAATCCTGGAGTTGACTCCGAATATGATTCGAGTGATCATGAATCAGTTGAGTCGATTCTGCACAACAATTCATAAAAAGACAGGAAACGAGATAGAACAAAATAAACAGTTCAATATTAATTACATTTAATACATTTCTAACTGTTATGTTCTCGCTGTTATGGATGACCAAACATTCTTATCACGTATTTTCACCGTTTTTTGTGTAAATAATGAGCATAACTTCTCAATACTGGTAATATTTCTGAATAGCGTCACTATGAAGCTTCAGAATCGATTCCACAGAGTCGACTCTCGAATCCGAAAATGTCTGGAGTCGAAATAATGTCTTTTCTTTTAAAATAATTAATCTCAGTTCTTTTTAAATTTTTTTTGTCGTTAAAACATGTGATTTCTCTTCATGATGCTTTATCAAGAACCGAAATAGGAAAAAAAAAAAAAAACAGATTTATATTAATGCAAGCAAGTTTTTTTTGTAATCTAGCGCCATTTAGTGGAAATAACAACTAAAAGTCCTGCTTTTAACACGTTAGTGTGATTATTTATATAATACCTACTTATACAAGTGTGTGTGTGTGTGTGTGTGTGTGTGTGTGTGTGAGAGAGAGAGAGAAAGTACAAATACACATTTTCTCAGAAAACTCTTCTCTAAATTTCAACACGTTCTTAATTTCATAACTTGTCCATCAATTTTTGGAACCTTTTATCTTTCGTACCTTTAATATGCATCACAAAAGTGTTTCATTATACAGTAAATACATTTTAAAATATAGTTTAAAGCAAAGTTAATAAAACACTTCACAATGTGTTTTGCTCTATAAAATGTATTTCTTACAACTAATGAGAAAAAGAAATGGTTAAAGAATTGTCTCTTAGGACCTCTGAAAGACCTTTTCTGAACCTCTTCAGGTGGCTCCAGCATTTCAAATCCTTTTTCAGAAGTTTTATAAAGTATAATAAAGTAAATGTTAATTAAAGAGTTGTGTAGACATTTAAAATGCCTTTAAATTGTGTTTCCTCTTTGTTTTGTGTGACTGCTGGAGTCTGGCAGCACTAAACAAACACAACACTCTCACTCATTTTCTACCGCTTATCCGAACTACCTCGGGTCACGGGGAGCCTGTGCCTATCTCAGGCGTCATCGGGCATCAAGGCAGGATACACCCTGGACGGAGTGCCAACCCATCACAGGGCGCACACACACACTCTCATTCACTCACACACTATGGACAATTTTCCAGAGATGCCAATCAACCTACCATGCATGTCTTTGGACCGGGGGAGGAAACCGGAGTACCCGGAGGAAACCCCCGAGGCACGGGGAGAACATGCAAACTCCACACACACAAGGCGGAGGCGGGAATCGAACCCACAACCCTGGAGGTGTGAGGCGAACGTGCTAACCACTAAGCCACCGTGCCCCCTACAAACACAACAATGAACATAATACAATCAATAATATTTTATACTTCATATTTCATTTAGGGTTCATTTTCCTTTATCCACCTTACATTAAAACTAAAATATACACAAAAAAAAAGTTAAAACATTAATTCTTTAGTAATAATTTTCAAGAGTCAAAAGCAAAATGAAAAAAAAAATCAAAGTGAAAAACACAAAAGCATCACTTCATTTTCATCATCATTAAAATACATTCAAATTATTTAAATATGACTTTTAAACAAGTTCTTGTAAACAAACAAAGACAATCACACAGTCTATATCATAAACATCACCATGAGAGTAAACAGCATCTGTGTTATAGATGTAATTTGCACCCTTATAACACAACAGGCAAATATGATCATATACTGCAACACAAATATAAATGTTCTCTACGTTTCGACATTCATAATTTGATCAGCAGTTTTTGGCTTAGACTTAGTACAGAACGTCTTGTCACTTTTGTACCTCTAATAATCATAAAAGCATATCTTTATACAGTACCTGTATGTTTAAATACGGTTTAAAACAAAGGAAATAAAACACTTGTGGTGGCTTCAGCATTTCAAAATATTTTTCAGTAGAAGTTGAATACAAGTAAACTAAAGTAAATGTTAATTAAGTCATTGTGTAGACGTTTAAATACTGTAATTGTGTTTCCTCTTCATTTAATATGACTGTTCAAGTTAAAACAGGAGACATTAAATAACCATTAGTCAATGTGCAAGCAGCCACCTGAATGGTGAATTTAAGATACTCGATTAAATTCATATTTGTAAATCTGACTCAAAGAGTCAGTGCCTCAGCCACGAGTCCCTTCACACATCACAGCTATATAGCTTGTACATGATAGAACAAAAATACCATGTATCATGGTGTAACACGTAACAGTACATAATATTGCAGCATAAAGTGCAAATACACAACAGTGTGAGATGAGAAAGGACAATAAACACACAGGATAAAAGGAACACACAGGACAACAGAACAGTGATGTACAGGAAAGCTAAAGATCCTGCAGTCTTGGATTAAATCTTGTTCGGTCTCAGTATTGTCTCATAAATGTAAATTCATCTCTACATTCTCATAATTTAAATGATCAGGACGATGATGTTGATCCCTACGGAGATGAACAATACTAGCAGTGCAAACCATCCTGAAATTGGAGCGCTGTTGGTGGTCATGAATTTTTGTTGCCCTGAAAAAAATTATATATTATTTGATTACTTTTTATGACATTTTCAAAGCTATAGACTGAGAAACTGTAGAACTTCAACACTAAGAGACATTTTTGTGTCGATTGGATGTTAACACACTACCTGACATGCATGGAGACTGACTACAGTACATCAGTATAAAAACCGTACAAAGTGGGACTGAATTTACAAATAAACTCTACACTAGAATGTTCACTTAGCTCACAGGAACTTAACAAAACCTTTAACTTTCAGTTCACAAGGTCTGTAAGTATCATTAGAATAAGAGATGTATTTACCTTCTACCTTCAGTAACACAGCTCGTGGTTCTCCGTCCTGAGATTCATCGTGGATGAGACACTGATATAATCCTGTATCAGACAGGTGAACTGGACTGATGTGAAGAGAGAGATCACCGTCTAGAAAGCCTTCTACTGACATCGTGAATCTGTTTTGTTTAGTCATCCATCTGTTTGCAGGAGTGTACAGCAGAACCTTGTGTCCATCTTTCTTCCACTTTACATCTTTAACGACTTGTCGAGTGTCTCCGTAACACGGGAGAGTGACGTTCTTCCCCTCGAAAGCCTTTACAACTGTCAGAACTTCTGGATAAACAAAAACAAATGACGTTATTACAGTTTAGCATTTAATGTGGCTGGTCAGACTTTACTACAGACATGTTAAGAATGACAGAATGTTCTGCTGATGACAGCAAGAGCACTTACTGATAACTTTCAGCTTTACTTCAGTCACTGATATTTCATTACATCTGCACATGTAAGAGCCTGCATCATTGTAGGCTACTGAACTGATCATCAGGGAGAAATTTCCTCTGCTTGTGTCTAATGGTAGTGTAAATCTTGTTAAAATGCTCTTTTTTTGAACACTTCCAGCTCTGAATGATGACAACTTTGTCAGGAATGAAGTGGATCCACAGAACCGCTGGACAATTTCCTGGGCAGTTACACGGGAGGGTCAGGGCTTCATTCACCATCGATTCTGTGACGATGAAGGCTTGGCACTGTGGCATCAGCAGGCAAACTAACAGATCAGAGAATAAATCAGAAAATATATATTGAATATGTGACACACCATAAATCCATAATTTAAAGCTGTTTCTTTTTGAAAACAATCCTCGTTCAGTACATTGTTCAGGTCGTCTAAGCCTGATTGATTCAGTGCAGATCTGAGCACGATTGCTGTGTTCATATATGTTTAAATAAACCGAACCAAGGGACAAAACTCAACAGGCTCCAGAAACAAATAGTCCAGACTTTTGAGAATGTTAAAGAAAGATCTCACACAAGTCATTAGAACTTTCTCTGAAAGAAACACACACACACTGCTGATTAGGTGATACTTTGAACTTTATTCCATCTGTCCCTTGTGTGTAATGAAAATAAACCTGAAACTAAAATATATTTCAGTAAACAGAGCAGTTCTACTGTGGACGTGGACTATTGGATGAGACTTTAGATTTAGATGTGAACATAAAGACATTACAGTGTGATTACTGGACCAACATAACTTAAGGTCATTTTAAATTATATGTAATTTTAAATTATTATTATTTAAATACTTTTAATTTCTTTTATTTATTTCATAGGCAATTAACACAACACCACACACATACACCTCTAAATTGAGCAGGAGCAGGTCTTGTAGTCACTTATACAGAAGCTTAAATGTCTTTAATAGGTTTAATGAGAACCCCAACAGAACCCCATCCAATCCATCATGTCTCTACTCTTGTCTTATATTCTTAATCTCTCTTGTCCAAAACACCACCATACAATATTCTGGATCCCACTAGAGGTTCCATGGTAAAACACAACTAGGGTAAACACAACATCATGTCAAGAAATGTTTGAATCTGTCATCAGTGTTTAATACAGAACTATAAACAGTATCACTTACCCATCACAATGATGCAAGGACTTAAATGCCACTTCATGGTGTTTCAGAAAGTCCTATAAGAGAGTTACCTACAAGAGCAGCATGATGTAAAGAAAAGGAAATTTTATAGCTCACACACTGTGGTAGAGCGGCCTTACGGGTTCACCTTCTACCCAAATGATGGCAATACTCGCTGTGATGTTAAAGTGGTGTTTATTTACAATGTGCTCGAGTGCAAAGTCCAAAATATTTACAACTCCCCAGAAAAATGGAAAAATTAAGAAAACCAAAGAAAATCGGAGAAAATAAAGAAAACTATGCACAAGCATACAGCACCTACAATTGTGCATTCACTTGACGAACTTCCAATTCCAAAACTCCACTTCACACTCCTACCACTCCCACAGCGAACTGAACCGGGAGACTGGTTTTTAAAGGGTAAACCCCTCCCCCTGGACTCAACCATTTCTCCCAGAGGGGTTGGAATTTTTTACCCAGCCATATAAAGGAGTTATAACATTATATATAAATAATAAACATAATAACAATAGTAATAATAATAACAACAGCAATAATGAGAACAATACCAATAATAATAATAGTAATCGTAATAATAGTAATAACCATAAATGTTCCATCAAAATAAACTCGCCGACTTCCGGTTTTACTGAAGCGCTGGCGCTTTAAAGCCAGCCGCTATCCAGCGCTTCGGTTGGCTGCTGTCCAAAACCACCCGGAAGACCGACAGAACAAATAGGCGAGGTTCTAAAACTTAACCCCCAGAAAAGGAAACCTATACATAGACAAATAAAGAATTACAAAGTCCTTGTGTGTGTGTGTGTGTGTGTGTGTGTGTGTGTGTGTGTGTGTGTGTGTGTGTGTGTGTGTGTTTGTTTATTGTCTGGAATGGAAGAATGAAGTGAGTGTGTGTGCGGCATGTATGCGAGCGAGCGGCGTGCTAACTGGCGTGTGTGTGCACCCACAGCACTGTAGCGAGAAACGGAGGAGAAGTGAATGTGTAGTGGGGTATGTAGAGCCTTGGTAACGAAAGGGACAGTTCACTCGGTCACACACACCATACACACACATACACACACACTAGGTATGCACCGATACCACTTTTTCTCTTCCGATCCGATTCCGATACCACCGTTTGCCGATATCGGCCGATAACAATCCGATATGTGTTCTTTTCTACTTTTAAAACTAAAGAATGTATACAACTCGCTTAGTTAAGATTTATTTGTTTCTGGCAAAGAAATACAAATAATTGACACAGAGAGAGAGAGAGAGAGAGAGAGAGAGAGAGAGAGACAGCGAAAAAGACAGCGAGCGAGAGAGAGAGAGAGAGAGAGTGTAGTATTTTCGTTTTGCAATTATATATATATTATATATATATATATATATATATATATATATATATATATATATATATATATATATATATATATATAACGTGCATTGAGGTGAGAGGAATTAAAACAGGCAAGTAGACTGTTTACTCTTTATTTAACAACAGCCGTGCCGGCCACAACCTTCATCAGTCAAACTCACCTAACCAGAACAACACACTCCCAGGAAATCCCTCTGCCTCTAAGCGGGCACTATTTAACATAAGTACATACTACTCAATATACTACATCCTCCTTTCTTATAATTAAAAAAAACAAAAGTTTATCTTTAGCAGGAAAGATGTATAAGGTGTAAAATGTAATTTGGCTTAAATAATATTTCCATGTGTATCAATCAGGGATACATTAACATATACATTGTATATCTACCATGACCTCTTTTCTTTTTTTTTTTTTTTTTTTTTTTTTTTAAACACAGCATACGCCCAGTATCGTATGCACTCATTGGCTTAACACATAGTCCTTGAATCTCACCGGTGGCCTAATAACTCGGCCACTTCAGGTTTGATGTATCTGTGGAGGAGAAGAAGACCGCACACACGCAGTCTCATCAGCACCGGTAGGAGCGACCGTCGCTAGGTGTCTTCCTTAGGTGTCTCCTGTTGCGTCTGTACTGTTGTCCTGAAGATGTCACTACGTCGTAGGAACGCGGTTCAGCACGTGTCGCCATGACAACTGCAGGACGCCATCCTCGTTCAGTTTGCATGTGAACAGTCCCACCCGACGACAGCAACGGAAGTTTCTTTGTGCCTCTGTTGTAATAAGCACGCTGTCTTCTTTGGAGGTCCTGAAGTGTAGAATGTGCATTAGTGCATTAGAATGTGCGAACCTTCTCATGTCTTGGCTTGCAAAAGGCATATGGTCGCACACAATCTCTTTAGGTATACCCATTCTGGCAAATATCGATTTCATCTTGTTAACAACTGTTTGTGTCGTCTTGTCACTGATGTTTTGTACTTCCGGGTATTTGGAAAAATAATCCACAACCAGAAGAAATGAGTGACCATTGATTTCAAATATGTCAGCTCCTACTTTCAGCCAAGGAAGCTCTGGGATTTCATGTGAGATCATCGGCTCCCTCTGATGGCGAGGCTGGAACTGCTGGCAAGTTGCACATAAGTGTGATGCGTTTTCTTCCTAGTTGTTGAATTTGTTCAGTTACTTTAATGTTTGTCCTCTTCGGGCTCCCGGAGACAGCGTCTCCTTCCAATCTTCTGTTACAAACAGTTTCTCCAATTAAAAAAAAAAACAACTAAAATGCTGAAATAAACTCAATCATGAAATATTGAATAATAGAAACAATCCCAAAGGACGCCGCCGAATTGAACCAAACCGAACTAACCGAGTCGGAATGAACGGGACGAACCGGGATGCTGCTGGTGGAGACCTGAGATCTACACACTGAGTTCATCAGCGCGGTAGCGCTTTACATACAGTACTCACCGGCGTGCACGGGTGATGGAGGGCGTGGATAAGCAGAGACAACTTTCAGAGGCAGCAGAGACAACTTTCATAGGCAGCAGAGACAACTTGGGGCGGAGCCAGGGGGTGGCCAATGCACGTAATCACGGCCACCCCACTGGCCACCCCGCTCGCAACTGCATTTTTAATAGAAGAAAATGATCTCGCAGAACAGAACCTCGATCACATGTCTACAATCATTGGACCGCGAAACTCTCGCGACACTTACCGGCACTGACAGGCATCGCGAGTGTTTTGAAAAACAGCGCGGTTTTCCACCTATCGTAAAAAGCGGGAGATGAGGAGCAAGTTACAGCACAGCCTCTGTTCCTGGTTGACTGTGCTTATTGAACCATATAAAGAGGTGTTCCACGAGCTCTTTAGATTGTGCAAAATTGCTGTTGCCATACCTGTCAGTACAGCTGCATGTAAACGCAGCTTCTCTACTCTGAAGCTGGTAAAAAGTTACCTGCGATCAACCATGAATGATGATAGACTGAGCAATCTGGGTGTCTTAAGTGTTGAGGAATTTGTGAATTTATTTACTTTAAACCACAAAAACCGCAGAATCCAACTAATGTAAATGTTTGTACTAGTCGTACTAGTGTCATAAATTTTGGAAACAGATTGTAAGTTTGTTACAGTTTTATTGTTTGCACTTTTAATTAAATGCACTTTACATAGTAGTCTACATTATGCCTACATAATTGATTTTCTGGTCTTTATATAGTTTTTTCAGCAATGGGAGATATGAATTCTGGTTTCAAAGTGAATTTCATAAGTTTTATTTGTTCAAATAGTTTTAAAAAACATGTGGTTGAATTATGACTATACATTTAATGTGAATTTAAATAATTTTTATTTAAATTAATTTAATTAAAATTAAAGTATTGCACATCATACATCATTGTAATTTTGGCACCTATACTTTTAAAAAAGTATTTTAAGGTTAGATGAGTGTTGTTTGCATAATGATATTTTCTGTGCCACCCCAGAGTAAGTGCTGGCCCCTGCCTGGCCACCCCTATGAAAAATCCCTGGCTCCACCACTGGCAGACAGGTAACGTGGAAAATGGACATTTATCCTACCCTAATGTTGTTGTAAACTTAGCGAATGCGGTAGCACGGGACTTATGTTTAATTATAATATAATATAAGTATTACTCGATTGCTGACACGTTTCTGACATTGACATGTCTTTTTTTTTTAATCCAAGGCCATTAATAGGCGCTAGCATAGTTTAGAATGTGCTCATGTCATTAGCTTAATTTAGTGAAATTAAATCTAATTCCACGTCCAACTCTAACGTAAAACACATTTATATCTTTGATTTAATGTTAGCTAACGCTTCATCCATGTAATACAAATAAAGTTTTCAATATCAACAAAACTATACATGAATTCAACATGATTAACTTATTGATTCTCACTGTTATCATCATCTCCTTATTTTTGCTTGATGTGTGCATTCTATGTCTATCAATGAATTTAATAGAATGTCAAGGAAAGAAAGGATCAAAAGAAAAAAACACAAGGAACTCTCTGATGCAGCTAAAGGTAGCATCCCTCTCACAAGTTGGCTGAGGAATAAAGATGAAGGTACTGTTTGTTTGTTTGTTTTTATGTTTGTTTTTGTTTTTTTAAGCTAGTAAGCTATTACTTATATTACAGTCTAAACAATACTTTAGACATTTTTGTTAAATGAGTAAATCACCCAAATTGATTATTCTCTCATTTAATCATCTATATGTTTCAATTCTGTATGACTTTCTTCTGTTGAATATTTACAAGATTTGTTTTGTCCATATATTGAAAGCCAGTGGGGACCAAAATGGAGTCCCCATTAATTCCATTCATTATATGGCCATTTGTTTTTCATAGAGAGCTGCAGTTCAGATAAGGAAAGTATTGAAGAGATTCAATGGAAAGCAGTTGAGACAAGTGAGAAGGATGAAGGAGATGTTAGAGCCGATGAGGAAGAAAGTGAGGAAATACAAGGAGACATTAAGCTCAGTGAGGAAGAGGAAGAGATGGAAAGGGAGGTACAAGAAGAGATGAGTCAAGAAAAGGATAGAGAGATAACAGAGGAAGGAGCTACAGGAGCAGATATTGAATACCAGATTCAGGGTACAAGTGAACAAGACATTAACCAATCCTTGTTGGCCTTACAGTTTGCAAGAGACCCAGCTCATGTTGATCAGCTTAAAATACAGGTTAATAGCGACTACATACAATTCTGCTGCTCTCTTGGGCCATGTCAGCCAGTAGCTGGCTTTCCAAAAAATCCACAAGGAATCCTAAAGTGCCTAAAAGACAAGGAGATTGAGTCTGTTTTCCCCTCTCTTTCTGAACTCCTAAAAATGTATGCAACATTGCCTGTCTCCACTTCTACAGTTGAGAGGTCATTTTCTAAGTTAAAACTTATGAAATCCAGTCTTTGATATCTGTGTAATGAAGAGAGGCTTTCTGACCTACTGCTGCTCTCCATTGATCGAGACATTCCAATTAATCGTGAAGTCATTCAAATATTTAAAAAGACAGAAGATGGACGAATACTGATTTAAATACAGGTAATTTCATAAATAAGTTAAAATCTGTACAAAAATACATTTGGTTATGTTTTTTGAAGTAATATTTTTGTCTTTTTTTAGTGCCCTTTTTGGTCCTTCCGCCCCTGCCCCACTGCAGGTCTGTGCATGCCACTGGCCTCTCCCTCCGATAGAAGTCCTAAAAACGGTCATTGGCTGAAACGGCGGGTTGGGGAGGGACAAAACAGTCAGTTGGCCGAAACATCCATCCATCCATCCATTCATTTTCTACCACTTATCCGGGGCCTGGTCATGGGGGCAGCAGTCTAAGCAGGGACGCCCAGACCTCCCTCTCCCCAGACACTTCCTCCAGCTCTTCCGGGGGGAATACCAAGGCCTTCCCAGGCCAGCCGAGAGACATAGTCCCTCCAGCGTGTCCTAGGTCTTCCCCGGGGCCTCCTCTCGGTTGGACATGCCCGGAACACCTTCCCAGGGAGGCGTCCAGGAGGCATCCGAAACAGATGCCCGAGCCACCTCAGCTGTCTCCTCTCGATGTGGAGAAGCAGCGGCTCTACTCTGAGCAGTGTTGCCAGATTGGACTAAAGATTTCCAGCCCAAATACAGCTTAAAACCCGCCCCTTTCAAAAAATACCAGCCCAAAATACATACTGTTATTAAAACTGTTATAGAATAAAACACACAATTTTTTTTCTTATTAAACAACCAGACTAACAAATCGCACATTGGAGAGCACCAGGCTCGCCCCAAGTATATCCAGTGCATCTTTTTTTTTTAATATAAATGATAATTTTAATAAAACACAAGGTCTACATCGGAAACATCAGAAGGGGACAACATTTTTTATTGTTCTTGTGATAATATTGTCAGAACTACAGTTCTTTTCTAATAGGCCAATTCTCAAATCATTTCATTATACTTTTCTTTTTGTATTAGTAGGCTACTTACAAATTTGTGCTTAATTACCAACTAATTAATTTTTTTATATTATTATTATTAAAATTATTATTATCATTTAACTTATAGACCACTGGGCGAATCAACATGAATTCTCGTTTTTTCCTTCTTTTAATTTTAAATAAAATAATGACTGAATGATACACTGAATCGTCACTCGACACTATAACAGCTATTACGTTTCAGAAATGATCAAACATCAGAATTGTACATCAAAATAAAACTGTAGGCTAATAGCATAAACACGCTTAACTTTTAATATGAAGTTAATGTAGATACTCCCTGCAGAACTGATGAAAACGTCTTTATTATAGAACAATTCTAGAACTATTTAATAATAGGACCAACTTTGTACAGTCACAACCAGTTTGATTAAGAGATCGTTGAGTCAAATCTCTCCAGCAACTACCTGGGAGGTTTGAATGTTGTAATCCATGTTTTTAAAGACGGGTCGCTCTCACATTCCTTTCTGTAGGACTTTTTATATTTACCCCACTTTGGCATGATGATGATGAATGATGATGATGATGATGATGATGATGATGATGATGATGATGAATGATGATCACTGATGATGATAATACAGTTTTGACGATATAACGAATTAGCCTACAACAACCCGCCAATCAAGCTTGAAGTCTGATTGGACAGGATTCCCCTGAACCTTATTGGCTAACCTGAACCATACCTAATTTAAACATCATCCTACATTATATAATTTATTTTATAGTTAGTTTTCATTAAAAAATAATAAAGAATACTGTTTATAGTCAAAAATAAAAACCCGCCTGTTGCATCAAAAACCAGCCCAAATTTTAAAGACCCGCCCAATGCATTTTTTTCCGGTCGGACGTGACCAAAAGGAGCCCAAATGGGAGGGAACCAATGGGGTTTTAACTGTAATTACACCTTTATATTATTTATAATTGTAAATATATCAATATGACAGGTTGTAACTGTAATTACACCTTTATATTATATGGTACTGAATTTTTATTTGAGAATTGACAAACATTGTATGTTTGTGAAAACATAAATAAAAAAGTTAGTGTGTGATTCTCATTTTCTGAATTAATATTCAGAATGATTTTGTTGAGGCTGTTATTGAATATGATTGTAGAGACCACTGATCATTCATTATACAAACAGTGCATCTGTTTACCCACAGACTGTTTCTGACTCAATGTCAGTTGTGATGACATACAGTCACATCAATCAGTTGGTTGATATATATATATATTTGATATAAATATATATATATATATATATTTTTTTTTTTACTGAACTACAAGTGTATTGTTCTGAGAAAACTCATATATATTTAAAAGATATGTTTAACATTAACTCTGGACTTGCACAGCACAGTGCCACTTTATACACTATTTACACACCATACTGCACCTGGACACTTTAAGGACAATCTTCAAATACCATACACATTTATGTATATGTATATTTATGCATATGTATATACATTATTTCTTCATCTATATTTCCATATTTTTATATAGTTTCTTATATAGTTTATACTTTTTTATTATTTTATTCATATTTTATTTTTTGCTTTTTTTTAATACTTTTTTATATTTTTGTTATTCTTATACCGGACAGTTGCATAAAGCATTTCATTGCATATCGTACCCTGTATGTATGTGTATGTGACAAATAAAATTTGATTTGATTTGATTTTAGTGGAGTTTCCCCAGCAGATCAGTGTGACAAAGCATTTACTGCCAAACCCAAGAGGGCTTCCAACAATTCCCGTGGAACATGGACATGTTGTTATTGAGTTCCAGGAGCCTGAAAATTTTGAGGGTGAGGCGGTAATAAATATACTAAATGGCTGCCCACTGCTCCGGTTATGTGTTCATGGTGTGTGTCTTCACTGCTGTGTGTGTGCACTTTGGATGGGTTAAATGCAGAGAACGAATTCTGAGTATGGGTCACGATACTTAGCCGTATGTCACGTCACATCACTTTTTCTTTTTCTTTCTTTCTGGCCTTGTGTCAAGCATGATACTGTGTGGTTTAACTGGCCTGGATTTTCAAATCAGCAGGGTCAACACCCATCAGCACCAGCACCTTCTTCTCAGGGATGTTCATCTGCTCCACCTGGTCATCGACCATCAGCTCCAACGTCACAGTCTCTGGGTTATACATCCTTTCTGCCAGGTCATCACCCATCAGTGCCAGCACCTTTGTCTCAGGGTTCTTTATCATTTTGCCAGGTCCCCAGCCAACAGCTCCAGACCTGCAGTCCCTGCAGAACCGACAACGCACATGGAGACTGCGAAAGGCAGCGCTTGATGATCAAGAGCTTGTGGCAAGAGGGGAGCAACCAAAAAAGCGTCTGTCAAAAGAAGGCTACCTCTACCAATGTAAATTATGTGGTCAGTCAAAGAACAAACTTCACCTCAGACTTTCTCATTGGGGATAAATACATACACATTGTGAACTAAATCTATCTAATAATCTTGAATCTTGTGCTCTATTAATCTTTATATTATTCTTTATATTAACCTTTTGTTCTATGTTTATGTTCTGTAAAGCTGCTTTGAGACAATGTCTATTGTAAAAATCGCTATACAAATAAACTTGAATTGTATTGAATTAATATCAGACATATCATAATATCACTGTTTTTAAATCAGACATCCCTATGAAGATTATTATCAAGGTGTTTTACACGTACAGTGATCGATCATTGGTGTCTGGTTGATTTTTTTTTTTGTGTAAATAGTGAGCTTTTTCCACTCAGCATCTCAAGACTAGCTTTTATAATTTTATATAGCTCTTTTTAGAATCCAATACCAGTCCTTTTTAATATTTTTTTGTTTTTGTTTTAGGGAATAGGGAAAAAATCCCTAGAATTTTAGTAGAAACTCATAGAAATCTCCACCTAGATGTCACCATGGATACGGCAGTTCATTGAAATGAATGCGTCAATAGAGCCGCCACCTTGGAACAGGGGACCCCCTCCTCTTTAATGCATCAGCGTCAATGTAGGCAAAGGTCTAACGGAAATAAAATCACCATAAATCATCATGAATGCGATTTTCTAGTTTTTTTGGGTTCGTTCCAAAGGTCAGACATGTATTTATCATTGAGTCCAGAGAAACGTTAAGTTAAACGTTTTGATATTAAGATAATCTACTTTTTCACAATATAATGCATAGTGCTAGTAGGTGTAAGTTATTAGTTGCATTCTTTCACTTGAGTAAACTTCAAATGAACAATCACTACTTACCTTATAGCCTACTGCATGTAACACTGCTACAATGGTGTGACTGTACATGTTCATTTATACATTTAAATTGGATTGGTTTATTTAGTATCCCTGCAACAACACAACCTTACACAGTTTCTTCCTTAGACCTTTGCTCTGCAGTTGCAGAGTATGAACATGGTGTTGTCTCAACTTATGAAAGGTACAGACAACCAGTGAAATTAAGCTAAAGTGGTGGTTGTCTATGCCATCTTGAGTCTCAACAATGTGATCAGCAATCAAAGCTATTTTCATTGCAAAAAATTCAATTACAAAAACACAAATATAAAAATAGAATGAAAACAAAACAAATATAAACAGCAAGTCATATTATTCAATTTATTTTTTAATTAACATACGATAAAAAAAATCCAAAACCTTTTCAAGCATAATCTCATTAAACATGTCCTTAAGTGAAGAAACTTCATAAAAGAGCATTCTGCTTGTGTTATGTCCAGGACAATCTAATAAAATATGTTTGACAGATAAGGGAATCTTACAAAACATACATAAAGTTTGGTCTTCACCTTTAAGCAAAAAAAGCATCCTCTCTAGAACAGTGGCCAGCAGATCCAGCAGAAGACTGGGATGTGGCACATGTAGACGCTTCTTGAAGACTTCAGGTGTGTGATGATTTTATTGGCCATGCTCTGGTCACTGATCCTTTTACTGAAGTACTCCACTTTCTGAGGACCACTGAAGCCTCGTACCTCTGTTACCTGGTCTACACACTCAGGAGGGATCTGATTGGCTGCTCCTGGTCTTGTGGTTATCCAGAGGAGAGCAGAGGGAAGCAGATTCCCCTTGATGAGGTTCGTCAGCAGCACATCCACTGATGCTGACTCTGTCACATCACACAATCTCTCATTCTTCTGGAAATTTAGAGGAAGTCAACACTCATCCAGACCTTCAAAGATCAACACCACTTTGTAGGAGTCACAGTCTATCGATTCTAGTTTTCTTATTTCTGGGAAAAAGTGATGAATAAGATTCATCAGACTGAGATTTTGCTGCTTCATCAGATTCAGCTCTCTAAAGGGAAGTGGAAACATGAAGGTGACGTCCTGATTTACTTCTCCTTCAGCCCAGTCCAGAATGAACTTCTGCACAGAGACTGTTTTTCCAATTCCAGCAACTCCTTTAATCAGCACAGTTCTGATGGACTTGTCTTTAAAGATCTCATTACATTTGATGGGTTTCTCCTGTGTTGCTGGTCTCCTGGACACTGTCTCAATCTGTCTCACCTCATGTTCATTATTGACGTCTCCACTCCATCCGTCTGTGATGTAGAGCTCAGTGTAGATCTCATTCAGAAGTGCTGAGCTTCTGTGCTGTGAGACTCCGTCATTAATTCTTTTAAATATCTCTCTCAGCTTGGACTTCAACGTTGGCTGATACACAGAGTCTAATAAACAAAGTAATATTTAGTTTAGTAATAAATATTTTTAATGAAAAATCGTTCAAACACTGCTATTAATTCCTGACTGATGTACTACTACTGATGAACAGATCTAAATATGATCATGTTACACAGTGAGAGAGGCTTTTATTTTATCAAAAGTCTATTTTTATTATCACATTTAAAACTCATACAACTGTTTACCCTTAATGCTGCTGCACATCAAGCCATTACAAGGGATCACAACACACACATTACACACTTTAAAAACAACACACACCTTGAATATAGAGTCCAGCTGATTTCTGATGATGTTTGAGTTTTGTGGTCTGTGAACAAACAAAACACATCATGCAATATGGACTATATGTATTCATAGCTGCACAAATCACACACTAATAAATGCAGAGCGAGGGTGAGAGCGAGAGCAAGGCAGAGCGAAGCAAAGCGAGAGTCAGAGCGAGGCAGAGCGACAGTGAGAGAGACGCAGAGCGAGAGTGAGAGAGACGCAGAGCGAGAGTGAGAGAGACGCAGAGCGAGAGTGAGAGAGACGCAGAGTGAGAGCCACACCCACACAGAGAGAGAGATACGGAAACAGAGACAGAGATGTTGAGCCCAGGGGCGATTCTAGAATTTTCATTTTTGGGGGGCTCAGCCCCCAGGGTAGGGTTGTATACTACTAACCTTATTGCAATCCACTATTCCATTGTATTCCCTGTATTTCACGTATAAAAAATTATAAATTTAGATGTGACCAGTCACTAGAAATTTTTGAGTTGTGAATATAGTTTTTTTTTTTTACAATGAAGACTTCCTGATTCATTACTCACTGTACAAACACACGTACACACGTTTCCAGTACAAACACAACATTTTACTGTTTGCATTTCTATGCTCACATAAAAACCTCAGATAAGGAACTTTTTTGACAAAATAAAAAACTTTTAACCAACTTTTAACCAGAAAATAACATAAAAGCCATAAACATTGACTATGCATATCAGCAATATAAACAACACATGTATGAGGCTGGACAATGGACTGTAGTTAACTATCAGAAGGAATGAAAAACAAGCGAAAATGAAGCAGCTTGTGAGAAGCAGGGACAAAGTTTTTGTAGCCCAGTTACTGGTCTTTCATTGGGACCATCAACCTGTGTCTTCTCTCCTTAAGAGTAGCAAACCTGTTAATTTTATCATGGTCCAATTGCTCAACGACATCTTTCTCGATGGCCATAACTGCCAGTTGATGGAGCCTGCTCTGACACGTTGTTCTCCTTAGCCAGTTGCGGAGACGACGAAGAGCACTGAAGGACCTCTCGCACAAACAGCTGCTAACAGGTACAGTGAGGGCAACCTGGATGACAGATTTCAGTGATGGAAACATTTCAGAATCCAGCAGGTTATAAAGTGAAACCATGTCCTGTGGAGCTGCACCAGTTTGCTTTTTACGTGTCAAAAAATGCCTTGCTACAATGACTACTTCTGTCTTTAAATCAATGTTGTAGTGATGTGCAAGTTCTTCTAAATGTGGCTCAGACAGGAAGTTTTCAGACAGTGGACTACATGCTTGAATACCTTGAAGCAATGCAGCATTTACAGCAGAAAAACGGTTCTCCAGTTCAGTTATCATTCTATCCAGACATGGATATAGTAACTTTGTTTTGACTTGTTCGGCACCTGTGCTGATTCACCTATGTGCACCATAAGTTGTTTCAACAACAAAATCCTCCATCCTTTCTTCTGTCTCTGGCCAAAAAGTTGCTCCTCAACTACAATGTGATTATCTTCACACACTGCCTTTGCTGTAGCATATATTTCTGCAGCAGTGGGATCACTGCGTTTCTGCTTTAAGGAGTCACACACAGCATCTTTGTATGCCACTGCTTGGGGAAGGTCAATGGTCTCTTTTTGGAGATATTTGTGCAAGCCTGCCACTACAGATAGGAGATCCTTGAAAAGAAATCAACAAATATACAAATGAGAATTTGCAGATTTTTGTTTTCAACCCCACTGCAGTAGCTGTATTGATGTCAGAGAGGCAGTCAATGATGGCAGGCAAATTTTCAAGCACAGCATTCACTGTGAAGCTGGCACGCCCACCGTGTGTTGGACAGCTGCACCAGTTCACATGGTTGCAATCCTAATTTCCATCAATAAAAGCACACACACCTTGTACTCTCTGATGTTCGCTCTGCTCGGCGTCCCTGCGGATTCTACGCAGACTCAGTTCAGGTGAGGAGCCGAAACATGACGCAGCTTGTCGCCGCTTCAAATGCGTTTTTAAAGGGGGCTGAAGCGATCAAAAAATAATTAATCAAATAATTTTTTAGGGGGCCTGGGCAGAAGTTGACGCCCCTGGTTGAGCCACATCTCGGACATAAACAGTACAACACCATGTAAAACCCTGGAGAGGTTTTACACCGTATCTCCGCTTGATGCGGTAAAAAATCTTACCTTAATGTGACGCGTTTTCTTCCTAGTTGTTGAGATTGTTGAGTTAATTTAATGTTTGTCCTCTTCGGGCTCCCGGAGACACCATCATCATCATCATCATCATCATCCTCAGCGTCTCCTTCCGATCTTCTGTTACATACAGTTGCTCCAATTAAAAAAAAGAAAACAACTAAATAAACTCAATCATGAAATATTGAATAATAGAAACAATCCCAAAGGACGCCGCCGAATTGAACCGAACCAAACTAACCGAGTCGGAATGAACGGGACGAACCGGGATGCTGCTGGTGGAGACCTGAGATCTACACACTGAGTTCGTCAGCGGCGGGAGCGCTTTATATATAATGGGGGGGGGGGGGGGGGGGGGGAAGGGGGGGGGGTTTGTGGTGATTGGTTGTGTCCGCTGCGGCACTTGTGGCAATTGGTTGTGTCAATTGGTTGTGTAATGACGTCAGGAAGCCCATAAGGTTCAGTACAACCTCAAGCCTCAACGGATATTAAAATATGAGCCATTCATACAGATGTCTCATATGAACCTGTTATCTAAAGGTAAAGCTCTTACTGCTTCGTGCTGCACACAAAAAGAGTTTGAGAAACGTTTTGAAACGTTTATTGTGAATCTGTAAGTTTTTTCTTTTTCTGTTTGTGTTGTTAAATTGTAGTAACACTTAAGTATAAACAGACACACAGTAACTTTACAGCTGTAAAGTCAATGTGGTGTCAGATAATATATCTTTATGTGTGATGATTATTTTATGTGTGATCGATTTATTGTGTATGTGTGTGTGTGTGTGTGTGTGTGTGTGTGTGTGTGTGTGTGTATCAGCTATAAAGTTTCCTTTTCTTTACATCATGCTGCTCTTGTAGGTAACTCTCTTATAGGACTTTCTGAAACACAATGAAGTGGCTTTTAATTCCTTGCATCATTGTGATGGGTAAGTGATACTGTTTATAGTTCTGTATTAAACACTGATGACAGATTCAAACATTTCTTGACATGATGCTGTGTTTACCCTAGTTGTGTTTTACCATGGAACCTCTAGTGGGATCCAGAATATTGTATGGTGGTGTTTTGGACAAGAGAGATTAAGAATATAAGACAAGAGTAGAGACATGATGGATTGGATGGGGTTCTGTCGGGGTTCTCATTAAACCTATTAAAGACATTTATGCTTCTGTCTAAGTGACTATAAGACCTGCTCCTGCTCAATTTAGAGGTGTATGTGTGTGTTGTTGTATTATTTGCCTGTATGAAATAAATAAAAGAAATTAAAAGTATTTAAATAATAATTTAAAATTACATATAATTTAAAATGACCTTAAGTTATGTTGGTCCAGTAATCACACTGTAATGTCTTTATGTTCACATCTAAATCTAAAGTCTAATCCAATAGTCCATGTCCACAGTAGAACTGCTCTGTTTACTGAAATATATTTTAGTTTCAGGTTTATTTTCATTACACACAAGGGACAGATGGAATAAAGTTCAAAGTATCACCTAATCAGCAGTGTGTCTGTGTTTCTTTCAGAGAAAGTTCTAATGACTTGTGTGAGATCTTTCTTTAACATTCTCAAAAGTCTGGACTGTTTGTTTCTGGAGCCTGTTGAGTTTTGTCCCTTGGTTCGGTTTATTTAAACATATATGAGCACAGCAATCGTGCTCAGATCTGCACTGAATCAATCAGGCTTAGACGACCTGAACAATGTACTGAACAAGGATTGTTTTCAAAAGAAACAGCTTTAAATTATGGATTTATGGTGTGTCACATATTCAAAATATATTTTCTGATTTATTCTCTGATCTGTTAGTTTACCTGCTGATGCCACAGTGCCAAGCCTTCATCGTCATAGAATCGATGGTGAATAAAGCCCTGACCCTCCCATGTAACTGCTCAGGAAATTGTCCAGTGGTTCGGTGGA
Source organism: Tachysurus vachellii (assembly GCF_030014155.1). Classification (NCBI taxonomy): domain Eukaryota; kingdom Metazoa; phylum Chordata; class Actinopteri; order Siluriformes; family Bagridae; genus Tachysurus; species Tachysurus vachellii. The sequence goes on from NC_083461.1 coordinate 3,928,450, forward strand.
TCCGCTTCATTCCTGACAACGCTGTCATTGTTCAGAGCCGGATTTGTTTAAAACAAGAGCATTTAAAGAAAAGATTTACACTACCAGGAGATACAAGCAGAGGAAATTTCTCCCTGATGATCAGTTCAGTAACCTACAATGATGCTGGCTCTTACATGTGCAGCTGTAATGAAATACCAGTGGCTGAAGTAAAGCTGAAAGTTATCAGTAAGTGCTCTTGCTGTCATTAGCAGAACATTCTGTCATTCTTAACATGTCTGTAGTAAAGTCTGACCAGCCACATTAAATGCTAAACTGTAATAACATGATCTGTTTTTGTTTATCTGGAAGTTCCGACAGTTCTAAAGGCTTTCGAGGGGAAGAACGTCACTCTCCCGTGTTACGGAGACACTCGACAAGTCGTTAAAGATGTAAAGTGGAAGAAAGATGGACACGAGGTTCTGCTGTACACTCCTGCAAACAGATCGATGACTAAACAAAACAGATTCACGATGTCAGTAGAAGGCTTTCTAGACGGTGATCTCTCTCTTCACATCAGTCCAGTTCACCTGTCTGATACAGGATTATATCAGTGTCTCATCCACGATGAATCTCAGGACGGAGAACCACGAGCTGTGTTACTGAAGGTAGAAGGTAAATACATCTCTTATTCTAATGATACTTACAGACCTTGTGAACTGAAAGTTAAAGGTTTTGTTAAGTTCCTGTGAGCTGAGTGAACATTCTAGTGTAGAGTTTATTTGTAAATTCAGTCCCACTTTGTACGGTTTTTATACTGATGTACAGATGCAGCGGCTCAAAGTTTTTCTTTTCCAACGTGTGACTGACCTTAGTCAGACTTTCATCCCGCCTTTATCACACGTTTAGCAGACTTTTGTCATGAGCCCCCCTCTCTACAGGCAATGAAGTACGTGTGAATATTCTAATGTAGCCACCCACATTTTTATCTGTTGTAATGTAATTCCAGGGCACAACCTGAAGATGGAGCTTTGCTCACAAATACTTTCTGACCCTGACTTTACAGATCAGAGACAACATTTTTTTAAGAGTATAGAAGCAGTTTTCTCTTTCACACAAGATAGTAGGAAGGAAACTTTAATGTCATTATCACACACTGGAGAGAGACAGACATATGGATGTTGTATTTGGTGACACTCTGGGTTTTGAACTTGTGCAAATTAAAGTCAGTTTTTATTATATATATATATATATATATATATATATATATATATATATATATATATATATATATATATATATATATATATATATATATTTGATTTGAACCAAGGACAAGATCTTTTCAGGACATGCATCTATGACCTGTTTAGACTTTAACCCTCTTATTACAGTATGTGGCAAGTCAAATTGACCTCAAATTGCTAAGGTTTGTCATTGCCACAGTACATATGATATTTATATAACCCTTGTGCAGACATGGGGTCTATTTGACTCATCTGGAAAGTTTAATGTGTCATAACTTGGGTTTCCTTCCACATATTTGCCTGAAATTTACCAGGACTGTTCCAAATTATGAACATTGCAAGGCCACATTGACCCGGCCACATTTAGTGGGCAATAGGTCACACTTTTACTGTACTGTAGTCAGTCTCCATCAGTGTTGTAATGTAACAGAGTTATTTTTTTACAAAGATTTTGAATGTCTAAACCTCAAAACGCTCAGTAAAGTACACTGGGGAAATCCTGAAGTTCCTTACATAGTCACTGAGTCGTCTTTTTCTAGTGCAGGTATTTTACATGTTTGGTTAGCCAAAATATTGGCTATGTTTAAATATACTGCAGATCTGATTTAAATAATAACTTAAAGAGATCGTAGGAAATGAGAATAAGGTAAAGGATGGAAGCTAAACCAACGGACTGAGGGTTGTACACTAAACACACACAGGTTTGATGGTGTGATCGGTAATGATGCGGTTATTGCGTTCATGGAATTTCAGTCTGTATATATTTCCTGACATTGTCTAAAGCCAATATAGAAGTAAGCAGTGTTGTAATGTAACGGAGTACAAATACTTCGTTACCGTACTTAAGTAGAAATTTCACGTATCTGTACTTTACTTCGCTATTTAAATTTATGTCAACTTTCACTTTTACTCCGTTATATTTCCTAGATAAAATGTCTACTTTTACTCCGCTATATTTCCACTAAGCGTCTTCGTTACTCGTTACTACAAAATAATATCAGAAGAAATGTGTGCGACTGCAATAAGGGAGGTTTGGTGAATCACTGCTCCTAGATTACATTACGCTCCACACACCCTACGGAGAAGCACAGGGACGCGCAGCGTGCACGCGCAGTCAGAGCTGGAGGCGCAGCGTGCACGCGCAGTCAGAGCTGGAGGCGCAGCGTGCACGCGCAGTCAGAGCTGGAGGCGCTTATCTATAACGTTAATCAGCAGAAAGCCGCAAAGACGGCAACCAAAAGCAGTAAAATTTCACTATTCTTATTACCAGAGTTAAAATTTACCAGAGAAAATTTTGGTGTCCACTTTTGCCATTTAATAATACCATAACTTTTGGCTTACTATGTAGTCATATAATATATAATATAAAACTCTTCTTGTTTTAAATTCTCACTGAGGGCTAAAACCCCCTAAAGATGAGACCCTAGAACTGCCCCTGCTCTTATGCCTACAGAAAATCACTGAAATTTTACTTTTTACTTTTACTTCAAATACTTAAGTACATTAAATATCAGAAAATAACTTTTGATACTTAAGTACAGTAAATATCAGATAATTTAAGACTTTTACTTGAGTAATATTCTAAAGGTAACTTTCACTTCTATCAAAGTCTTTTTCTAGTACGATACTTGTACCTTTACTCAAGTATTGCTTTCTACTACTTTATACTACACTGGTCTCCATGCATGTCAGGTAGCGTGTTAACATCCAAACAACACAAAAATGTCTCTTAGTGTTGAAGTTCTACAGTTTCTCAGTCTACAGCTTTGAAAGTGTCTTAATAAATAATCAAATAATATACAATTTGTTTTCCAGGGCAACAACAATTCACAACCACCAACAGCGCTCCAGTTTCAGGATGGTTTGCACTCTAGGATTGTTCATCTCTGTAGGGATCAACATCATCATGCTGATCATTTACATTACATGAGAAAATGAGAAAATCTTTCAGAGTCAGATTTACAACTTCATGAATTTAACCGAGTATCTTAAATTCACCATTCAGGTGGCTGCTTGCACATTGATTAATGGTTATTTAATGTCTCCTGTTTTAACTTGAACAGACATATTAAATGAAGAGGAAACACAACAGTATTTGAGCCACCACAATTGTTTTATTTCCTTTGTTCTGTACGTTCTGTACTAAGTCTAAGCCAAAAACTGCTGATCAAATTATATTATGATAAAATTTATTATGTTAGATGATCATATTTGCTTATGTTGTTTAAGGGTGCAAATAATTCTGTTATTACATCTATAACACAGACGCTGTTTACTCTCATGGCGATGTTTATGATATAGACTGTGTGATTGTCTTTAATGATTGTTTATAATAATTTAAAAGTCATATTTTGGATCTTATTCATATTAAATTTAAACACTTTGAATACGTATTTTAATCACACTAACATGCAGGTTTTTTGTTAAACTGGTTCTGTATGGACTATTTCCACTAGATTGCACGCATTCTTGTTTGTATTATTAATATGAACCCGTTTATTTCTTTTTTCCCTATAAAAGAGAGACATTATTTTGCAATGCTTTCATTTTGTGTTTTTCACTTTGATTTTTTATTTTTTTTCATTTTGCCTTGACTCCTAACCCTAACCCTAACCCTTTGCTTATATACCAGATAGTTGCAAAAAACATTGTACTGCATGTCGTACCCTGTATGTATGTGTATGTGTCAAATAAAATTTGATTTGATTTGATTTGTTCGCATTTTTAACAAACTAAAACAACTAAATCAAACCTTGATTATTAATGAAATAAAAAATATGTCAAGTAAATATCACTCATTCTTGCAAAGATATTAACAACAACAACAACAACTGATGGTAATATTAGTGTTACAGGTATAGATTTCAATAGCATTTATTCTGTGGTATCCTGAGGGGCCAGTTGTTCAAAGGTAAACTGATCGGATTTTGGTTATCGGATTGGATCAAATCTTGAAAATGGGTTGTTCAAAAGGGAAAGAAGGAATCTGAAATCCGATTAGATTATGAAATCCAATCCTAGTTTTAATCTGGATCAAACCTTCAGTTTGTGTTGTTCAAAACTTGTCAGTAGGGGCCAGTTGTTCAGTTTAATCTGGATCAAAATTATTCGCATTTGGAAATCCCATTTTTTCCTATTCAGGATCAGGTAATCCGTCTTACTTTTATGCCGGTTTTTGAAAGCAACATTGGATTGGATCACCCTGATCCAGATACACCATTTCCAAGATTACCAAATCCGGATTACCTGTGCTCTAAATGGCGTATTTTAATCACACTAACATGCAGGCTTTTTCTTAAACTGGTTCTGTATGGACTATTTCCACTAGATTGCACACATTCTTGTTTGTATTATTAATATAAACCTGTTTATCTCTTTTTTCCCTATAAAAGAGAGACATTATTTTGCAATGCTTTCATTTTGTGTTTTTCACTTAGATTTTTTTTTTTTTCATTTTGCATTTGACTCCTAAAGAACCTAAAGAATTAATGTTTTAAAACTTTTTCAGTTTTTTTTTATGTGTGTACAGTATATTCTTTAGTTTTAATGTTTTAATGTAAGGTGGATGAAGGAAAATGATCCCTAAATGAAATATGGAATATAAAATATTATTGATTGTATTATGTTCATTGTTGTGTTTGTTTAGTGCTGCCAGACTCCAGCAGTCACACAGAACAAAGAGGAAACACAATTTAAAGGCATTTTAAATGTCTACACAACTCCTTAATTAGGGGGCACGGTGGCTTAGTGGTTAGCACGTTCGCCTCACACCACCAGGGTTGGGGGTTTGATTCCCGCCTCCGCCTTGTGTTTGTGGAGTTTGCATGTTCTCCCCGTGCCTTGGGGGTTTCCTCCGGGTACTCCGGTTTCCTCCCCCGGTCCGAAGACATGCATGGTAGGTTGATTGGCATCTCTGGAAAAATTGTCCCTAGTGTGTGATTGCGTGAGTGAATGAGAGTGTGTGTGTGCCCTGCGATGGGTTGGCACTCCGTCCAGGGTGTATCCTGCCTTGATGCCCGATGACGCCTGAGATAGGCACAGGCTCCCCGTGACCCGAGGTAGTTCGGATAAGCGGTAGAAGATGAGTGAGTGAGTGAGAGTGAGAGAGATAAAGGATGAATGCATATTGAACGACAAAAATAAAATATCACTTCATTACTTAAAATGAGCTTATATTATCATTTAGTTCAGTTCAAGCAACACTCAAATTAAGTCGAATGCAGAATTAGGGTCTAGGTGTAGATGGTGGGGATGTGGTAGCTCAGTGGTTAAGGTGTTCGATTACTGATCGGAAGATCATTGGTTCGAATCCCAGGTTCACCAAGTTGCCACTGCAGGGCCTCTGAGCAAGGCCCTTAACCCTCAATTGCTCATGTGTATAAATTGAAATAATAATAAAAAAAAAAGTAAGTCACTCTGGATAAGAGTATCTGCTAAATGCTGTAAATGTAAATGTAGGTTTGTCCATGTTGAGGTGGGGTGTGGATGTTGTGTGATGTTTTCCACTCTGTATTTACACATCGGTTACATCTCTAACTACACGTAATGTCGTAAAACAAACCTGACAAAAAAACAAAGACCCATGAGGAAACCTTTACTTGAAAAACATCCCAACAGTGAATAAATGTTAAATTTTATTATGTGGCCCTTGTTTTTTCTTGAAACTATTGCCGCAGTATCTGAATTGGCATCTGTTTTTCTGTCCCTCTTTTCACTGTTATATAAAAGATGTCAAACACAATGCAGGTGCATTAACGTTAGATTCAGATACAGACCAAGAAAACAGGAAACTAACCTGATCTTACAGCCTTTTATTTTATTTTAAAATTTGTGAATTAAATTCACTTTCACAAAATGGTCCCATCACTTTACATTGCGTGTTTTTGTAAATACACTTTGTAAAAAATATTTAACTTAATGTATATTGTTACATTTGATTTTACAGGCTAGCATTGATATCCAATAGCAAGACTTCAGTATTTAAGAAAAAATAAATAAATAAGATAAAACCTTTCCCCCTTCATCATCACTCAGCTTAAGTTACACTTGGAACAAAGATGTTTTAATAAATATTCTGGTATAAGGGACATGTCAAGTTAACAAATTAATCATTTCAAGCATTTCTACATTATTTGGAAACACACACCCTATTCCGATATCACCGTTTATGACACTGAAGGTCTCTCAGAATTCTTTCCATTATGAATGTAAACATAGAAAAGTACAGTATAAGAAAGTTTTAACAGTTTTTTAAGGATTAGGTGGTGTGAGTGCAAAGCATAGATCATAATGGTGATCTTGTTGGAATAGAATTATATAAATAAAGAGAGGAGTGTTAATCTATTTATAGTCAGCGTACACCTCAGGGTTACAAGTCATTAGGCTGTGTCATGCGAGACACGATGGTGGAGACCAGCTTCACAAGCTGCTGCGAGCGCTGCTCTCCCGTTTGCAGGACTTCCTCGTGGTTGGCCTTCTCTTCGCAGTTATAATCCATTACAGCCTTGTTGGTTATAAGGGAGAGGGCGAAGACTCGCATTCCAGAGTGGCGGGCCACTATCACCTCATGGACTGTGCTCATTCCTAAGGAAAAGGGAGCGATGTATAAGAAACAGGATGATATGGCTCTCTGTAACCACTAGGTGTCTCTGAACCCTGCTAGGTGTTTTTGTTACAGTGGAAATCCCAACCCAGCCCTAACAAAGTTACGCCTATAAATAATCTTAAGTACAATATATTTATTCCCATTACATTTGTTTATAGAATTGTATATTTTTAGTACATTTTACTACAGTATATGTCTCTGATTTAATCATAACTGCATGTGTTCTTAGCTCATTTTTGGTTCTGTTCATTTTTGCACTGAGGGATGAGTCACTAAGGAAACCCTTTCACTCCATTACATCACATGTATAAAATGTATATCTGATAAATAAAGAACATTCAGGATAATAAACGACTCATATTATTTTGTCTTATTTTTCACATGTAAATGAACTTTTGTAATCGTCTGCTTGATAAATAACTCTGTACTCATTTTATGTAAATATTAGATAACGATTTCATCCTAACTCACCCACAGCATCGGCACCCAGGCGGTTAAGCATTCTGCATTCAGCGATGGTCTCGAACGACGGCCCGCCGAGCACACAATACACACCTTCTTTAATGAAGTGAGAGTAGCCGAGCTCAACACCCACATCATGAGCCAGATGAATCATCTGCTTGTCATAGGCATCAGACATGCACGGGAAACGAATTCCAAACCTGAGAGAGAGAGAGAGAGAGAGAGAGAGAGAGAGAGAGAGGAGCACTTAATATGATTCAACATGATATGGCATGTCCAAAATATATCATGATTAAACACGAACACTGCTCTGCACATTACACACAACCACACCCTTACACACAGTGTCCTTTCCCTCTCCCTCACCTATCATCGTTTTGTCCGCACAACGGATTATTTCCAGCGAAACCTGGCATGTTTATGTGGTCTTTAATTATCATGACGTCTCCAACTTTGTAGTCTTGGTTCAGTCCTCCTGCAGCGTTCGTCAAGATGACCATCTCGACGCCCATCAGCTTAAAGATGCGGATGGGCATGGTGACCTAACACAGAAGGAACTTAACATGTTAGAACATCATCCACCATCCAAGGACACTAACATAACATTATAGATATTTGCTACAGTGATACTGAGGTTTCATTTTAGTTCAAATTTGTTGTTGGCAAATGAAAACAATCCTACATGCACTCAGCATTGATTGAAGTTGTAATGACATCGCTATTGTTCCATTCACTAATTTCATCAGCATAACGCTTTAGCTCTGATAAACAAATAAATCTATCAACAATCCAGTTATAAATGTGTCATTATATATGTTATTATATACGTTATTATATACGGAATATACGTTAGTAATATAAGGAATATAAGCGACTAATAAAAAATGCTGGTGACGGAATTTTACCTTTTGAATGGGATATCCTTCATAGAGGTGGAACCGTCCCTGCATGCAAACACATGGCTTTCCTTTAAGTGTGCCAAACACCAAGCGACCAGCATGACCATGCACTAGGGAGCACACAGAATGGAAATATGGCAGTCATTATCCAATCACGCTCACTCAATAGAAAAGTAAGAGTTAAAAGTCACATCAAACTGATAGGAATGCATGATAAACAATAATCTCATATTCAGATCTTTGGATTGTTGCCATGACACAACTGTTATATGAATTCATCAACACATGACATGTTAGATGTTTAAACATATTCACATAATGTAGCAGCTCACCTGTGCTTTTTGGAAAGTTGGGGATATTGCTGTAACTAAAAACCTTCTGATCCTTCAGCATGTCAGCGAGGCCTCCAAGGCCTGAGCCACATACGATGCCCACCAGGGGGCGGACTGGAGCCTGTTCCAACAGCCAGTCAGCTGTCTCTTTGCAGGCCTCATAACCATAACTGAAGAAATGGGTGGGAACAGAAAGGTATCCAGTCAACATAACATGTTATAAAACAGTGATCACAGTGCCTCTGTACACAAGGTGAGTCACGAGGATGAGGGAGTGGATGAGAGAGTCACACGTGTCATAGCCGGAGGGTATACGAGACAGAAAATGAAATACGAAGCACCAGGATCTGAATGTATGTAAATCTTAAAGTATGTAAATCATACTTTTTAATTTTTTCCCCCCACATGCCCTCACAAACACACCCATAAATAATGCAATGATTCCAAACATCTCAGAATACAACCATCATTACATACAACCACTTTGTTAAATGATGTTTGCTTTAGTCATAATGATTAAACACAGTAACAACATAAAGCCACAGTATCTAACAGGAAATAAAGCCACATGACCATATCTCAAAATCTACAAATAAGTGACAAATTAAAGGAAAGCCCAAAGATAACCAACCTTTTTAGGCCTCTAAATGCCTCAAGACCAGTTTTTTCTCTACAGCTGTATTACTACTGTATATAATAGTATAATATTAACTTATACCTTGAATTCATAGAAAATAGATGTGCCACAATGTACAAGCTACGTCTTTCCCAGTCACAACGCACTCGCATGACAACGTGATACTTATTTTTCATCAAGACTCATTTTAACATCCAGACATACAGCTGTGTCCAGGCAACATGACAGATACAGATAGCTGATGCTGGGACAGTTGTAGATTCCATAAATATGTTGTTAGAAGAACGTGAGGAATAGTTAATAACGGTACACACAATGGAAATGTATGGTTTCATGTTTATGTACTTGTTTTTGTAGATTCCAGATTTATTACTGGTGCCGGATGCCGAGGAGAATCAAGGATTTATACTAAGATATGAACTTCAATAAAGTCAACAAATGAACTACAAAGTCAAATAAACTCATGCGAAGACGCTGCATCTGTCATTTATATATAGATCTATTTTATTTCTTAGTATTCTGACTATCATGACTGAAAATGTTCCAATATTTCAAGCCAAGAAGCTTTTTCCTCTGTAAGGACAAAATAAACCCGAATATATAGCAAAAATAAAGATGCCTGAAATGTGAATGCGAAGTCACTTTAGATATTAGACATCAGCCATGTCCTAATTCAGACAAATAACAAAAGGAAATCATCTCCATTGAGAAACATCCAGAAACATGACGGAAGTCACGTCGCGTCCGCGGAGGAGGAGGAAGAGGGTTTCCATGGTTACGTCACAAAAACACAAAAAAACCGCACAAAAAGCGCATTGTTTAAGGATGCTGTTAATACGGAAAAGTTTGGGACGTTGATATCATTTACAATCATTATGAGTCACAACATCATGTCTACAATAAGATAATTATTTACCGCGTTTTAATGTACTTGTTCGTGTATAAATGATTATGGATGATTTTTCTGATCATAATAAAACGGTTCAAAAGTAAAACAACCGACAGCGAAAGGATAACATTATAATGTGGATTATATAAATGACCCACATCACGTCCTCTGATGGTCTACTGGGTCTTGCATCATCCCATAAAACACACAAAAGTCTCACACGCTTGTTTAACGGCTGACGTTTTAATCATCAGTAAAAATAAACTATTATAAAATATTATCATGGTAAATATAAAGATCTCCGTTATTCCGTTACATTGTAGAACAATCATGACTTTTTCCACGTGAAATCATCTTCCGCCTTCTTTCTCATCGTGGTCATGATGTTCAGCCCTAATCCTCCATCTGCTTTTCATCATCACTGTAAATACACGTGAAAAGTGTAAATACACGTTTACTCACTCTGTGGAAGACTCGGGAAACATGCTAGGCTTTTTCTCAACCTCTCGGAAATAGAAGAAAACACAGAAATCGTCGCGCGTTCTCTGTCTGTCGTCGTTACTGAGCGGGATTTTCACGAGCGCACACGATTTTACACGCGTTAGTCTCAGATTCTCGCGCTGCTATTGGCTGAACGCGGAGGCGTGTGTTACGTCACAATACTAACCCACAGCCCCACCCACTGTTTGTAGGAAAAAATGACGTTTTATGAAAAAGTACGTGTAAAAAAGGAACTTCACAATGTAACCCGTTATATCGTGAAATATCACATATATACTGACATATTGGTGATGTGAATAGGGCTTAATGATATTTATTTGTTTGTTGGTGCTGTATTTTCACTAGTGATTAGTGAATAAAGTGGTCCTACCGGAGTGATGTCACATGGGACACCGTGAACGCTAGTGCACGTGTTTCCTCCAGTTCTGACATTAAAACATCACACAGTCATTAAAAAACAGAAACAGAACTTACGAGTAGATCCAACAGTATCCACACATGCAACCTGATGTAGCTGTTATGGCAGATAGATTGATTAGTGCCACAAATTCAGGAAGTCACTAAAATAACAGAAATAAATACAGTTATTGCAAATTATTTGATAGGACAATAAAACAGAATAATCCATAATAGAAAAATAAAACAATGCAAAATCACAGACTTTGTTAAGCTCACAACACAAACAGTATAAATTATACAAAAACTATACATCCTTGGATTATGGTATATTGTATAGTTATCATTAACTAATAATAGTTAATAGTGTGCTTTAACTCTCTTCATTTGAATATATTGTCTTCTGGTAAAGTAGGTTCCTGACTTTTGTATACTATCTGCTTAACTCACTTTGTTCTAGAGTAGTGTGATTTGAATTGTTATATTCTATACCATTGTTGATTTTTAGTGTTGGTCTTTGTTGTTCTCTCAGCTGATTAATCAGGAGTAGTTTCAGTCTACCTTAAGGTGTGAATTGGGGGCAGGGCTTACCTATTTAAATTGAAGGTTCTCCGCTATAGACGCTAGCGTAAGTATCTCTCTCTCTCTCTCATTGTAAACTTAGTGTCTAATACTGTTTTGCTATATTCTACCATACATTAATTCTCACTCTTGTTTGACTGCAAATATGTGCCTTAAACCCATCTCTGTACTCAATTCCTACTCTCGCCGACGCTCTCATCCACAGAGCAGAGGTCACAATCCCAGTAACCTCATCTACCCTCCTCTGTTGTGTAAGTCTCAAACAGTGGTGGTAGGTGGGCTCTGGAATTGCCAGTCTGCTGTGAAAAAAGCTGATTTTATCTCTGCTTTAACTTCCCATTACTCCTTTGATTTTCTTGCACTAGCAGAGACCTGGATATCCCCACAGAACACTGCTACACCAGCTGCTTTATCCTCTGCCTATGCTTTCTCTCACTCACCACGAGAAACAGGCAGGGGTGGTGGTACAGGTTTATTGCTGTCAAAGAAATGGTGCTTTACACCTCTCCTCTTTTCTCATTTAACCATCTCTCTTTTGAATTCCATGCCATTTCAGTTACTTCTTCTGTAGCTTCTGGCACTCTTTCTTCCCTTCCTGATCCTGAGTCTTTTTCCTCACTACCCTTGGACTCGGCCACAGATACTTTCCTCTCATCTCTTTCCTCAACTATGGACTTCCTCTGCCCTATGTCCACTAAACCCAAGAAAACTTCTTGTTCTGCTCCTTGGCTTTCAGATGTGCTGCGCAACAATCGAAGAGAGCTAAGATCATCAGAGAGAAAGTGGAAGAAATCACAACTTGATGCAGATCTTGATGCTTACCGAACACTCATGGCCAAGTTCTCCTCAGATGTGACTTCTGCCAAGACTTCCTTCTACAAGGAAAAGCTTGAAGCTTCCTCACATGACCCTCGGAAATTCCACAACATCATCTCTTCTCTGCTCAACCCCCCGGCTCCACCTTCTTCATCCTCCCTGACTGCAGAAGACTTTGCTTCTTTCTACCAGGAGAAGATTGAGGAAATCTGCCGGAACTTCACTTCAGCTCCGACTGCACTTACATCTCAGAGTATGGATTCCCCTACACCTTTGTTGTCGCATTTCTCAACTGTAACAGCAGAAGAGATTCTAAAACTCATCCAGTCTTGCAATCCTACCACCTGCCCATTGGATCCACTCCCTTCCACTATGCTCCAGACCATCTCGCAAGACCTTCTGCCCTTCATTACCACTATCGCCAATAGATCCATAGCATCTGGTCAGGTACCAACTACTTTCAAGAGAGCAAGGGTTATTCCCATCCTGAAGAAACCTGCTCTGGATCCATCAGACATCAGTAACTACAGACCGGTATCACTTCTCTCGTTTCTTTCAAAAATTCTTGAACGCATTGTCTTTAATCAACTGTCTGTCTATCTCTCACAGAATAACCTCCAAGACCCCAACCAATCTGGCTTTAAAGCAGCTCATTCCACAGAGACAGCCCTTTTAGATGTCTCTGAGAAACTACATGCTGCTAGATCAGCCAAAATCTCATCCGTCCTCATCCTCCTCGACCTTTCAGCAGCGATTGATACGGTCAACCATAAGACTCTCTTAGCCACCCTCAGGAGTCTTGGGATTTGCGGATCAGCTTGGGAATGGTTCGCTTCCTACCTGGAAGGATGCTCATATCAGGTAACATGGAGGGGAGTGACATCTGCTCCACGTAGACTCTCCACTGGCGTCCCACAAGGCTCAGTACTTGCTCCTCTTCTTTTCTCCCTGTATACTCACTCTCTTGGTGAAGTTATTTCCTCACATGGGTTCTCTTACCACTGCTATGCTGATGATACACAACTTATCTTCTCTTTCCCACCCTCAGATGCCACAGCTTCTGACCAGATCTCAGCATGTCTGGCAGAAATTTCATCATGGATGACTGCTCATCAGTTAAAGCTTAATCCTAGCAAAACTGAGCTGCTCTTCATCCCAGGTGATTCATCCCCAGGTCATGATCTTGCTATATCCTTGCACAACGATCTGATCTCCCCTTCAGCCACAGCTCGCAACCTTGGGGTAACCATGGACAATCAGCTGTCCTTTTCCTCTCATGTTGCTAATGTGACTCGCTCATGTCGGTTTCTTCTCTACAACATTAGAAGGATTCGGCCATTTCTGTCCACACAGGCTGCTCAGGTACTTGTTCAGTCTCTTGTCATTTCTAGACTTTCTAGACCGTTCTACCTATGAACGCAATCCGTCCTCTGCAAATGATCCAAAATGCAGCTGCCCGGCTTGTTTTCAACCTACCACCCCGCTGCTGCGATCCCTCCACTGGCTTCCGGTAGCTGCACGCATCAGATTCAAAACACTGATGCTGGCCTACAAAGCCAAAAATGGACCAGCTCCCTCTTACCTCAAAGCCCTCATAACTCCTCGCACTGCACCCCGCACCCTCCGATCTACCAGCACTGCTCGATTGGTTCCACCATCTCTCAGGGTAAGAGGCAAGTATACTACAAGACTCTTCTCTGTTCTGGCACCAAGGTGGTGGAATGAACTTCCCCTAGAGGTCCGGACAGCTGAGTCACTGGATATTTTCAAGCGGCGGTTGAAGACCTACTTATTCAGGAAACACTTCAACTAGCACTTCTTTCCTTATCTTTCGCATTTAAAAAAAAAAACAAAAAAAAAAAAACCCTTTGACACTTTTTCATTGTAACTTTGAACAAATGTTTTAAACTCATGGTATCTTAAGTATGTAACTTAGTGAGCCAGCATTAATGTATTCAATGTTAGAGATTTAAGCACTTATGTATGTCGCTCTGGATAAGGGCGCCTGCCAAATGCTGTAAATGTAAATGTAAATGTAAATAATAATATTTAATATAATATATTTAAATGTGAATAATATTTAAAATAAAATAATAACAATAAAAATAATACAAATATTTAAAATAATAATTTTAAATGAGAGCCACAAGTACAATTAATCCAGATATGTTTATGGGCAACATGTTATGAGTTAGTTTCCTTCTAGAAACATGAAGGAAGTCACGTAGCGGTTCACACATGGGTCAGAGGCTACATCCAAGCAGCATTTTATGGTGCTCTATTTAAGGATACTATTAAGAAAAACATGATGTTACAGTGCTGACCTACTGCTGAACTTTGTGACCTACACAAATGAAAGTATCTCATGAAATGATCTTTGATAGCAATGAATCAGATCGCACTAGATGGATGATGCAAGTCTTGGTACAGTTTCATGCACTTTGTTGCATCAGTCCACTGTAGAAAACCACACCATCTTTGGTTTTTGAATGTGTCCCAGAAGAAGAAATTGAAACCTAAACATCACTTCCTTGAACATTATCTATGGCTTACAGCTGCTTTTAGACCAGTTTTCCTGTACATCACTGTTCTGTTGTCCTGTGTGTTTTTTATTCTGTGTGTTTGTTGTCCTGCACCTTTATTTACATGTTCACAATGGTTCTGTGTTTTGTGTAGGGACTCGTGGCTGGTGAGGCACTGACCCTTTCAGAGTAATATTTACAAAATTATGAATTCAATAAGGAGTTTGGGTCGCATTGCCGGCAGTAAGTCAGAGGGACTGTGGAGGGACTATGTCTCTCGGCTGGCCTGGGAACGCCTCGGTATTCCCCCGGAGAAGCTGGAGGAAGTGTCTGGGGAGAGGGAATTTTTTAAATATTTATTATAATATTAAAATATATTATTATATTTAATATATTTTTTGAATATTTAAATGTCTACACAATGACTTAATTAACATTTACTTCTGTTCAATTTCTGAAAAAGGTTTTGAAATGCTGGAGCCACATGAAGAGGTTCAGAAGGTCCTTCAGAGGTCCTACATTAAAGCTCTATTCTATAACCAGTGTATAATCTGGAAGTGGAGGAGCAGCATTTCATTTTCTTATTAGTTGTAAAAAATGTCAGCAGAGCATCTCTGTTCTATAAAACATCATACTGTGAAGTCTTTTATTATTTTTTTTTACTTTAAACCATATTTAAAATGTATATACTGTATAACCACACACTTGTGTGATGCACATTAAAGGTGCAAAAGAGAGTAAACAAATTCAGATTATGTTGAAATGTAGAGAACATTAGTATTTGTGTTATAGGATCATATTTGCTTTTGTTCTTTAAGGGTTAAAATAATTCTGTACTCTCCTGTTGATGTTATTCATATTAAATTTAAATAATTTGAATGAATATTTTAATAACAATAACGTGCAGGGCTTTTTATTTGTTAAAATGATTAGTTGTAGACTATTTCCACAAGATTACACAAATTCTGTTTGCAAGGTAGGTTAATTGGCATCTCTGGAAAATTGTCCATAGTGTGTGAGTGTGTGAGTGAATGAGAGAGAGTGTGTGTATGTGTGTGTGCCCTGCGATGGGTTGGCACTCCGTCCAGGGTGTATCCTGCCTTGATGCCCAATGACGCCTGAGATAGGCACAGGCTCCCTGTGACCCGAGAAGTTCGGATAAGCGGTAGAAAATGAATGAATGAATGAATGAATGAATGTTTGCATTATTAATATAGATTAGATTAGATTAGATTGGATTAGATTAGTAGTACAGCTAATAGAACTAGATGTTTCAATCCCTTCAGTAGGAAACTTAATAGTAGCAGTGGGTATGGAGTGGTGAAAAGGAAGGTAAGGTATGTCATTGGGGTCATCAGGTGGGAACTCTGCTTCATCAAAGTTTCATTCAATGAGGCCCACAACATCTCCAGAAGGCTCAACAGTGTACGCAAAGTCCCAGGTAGACCCCCGTCCATGCCATACCCTCTATATCCCTGATGGGCTCTGCATGGCAGGGGCGTCCTTCTCCCTGAGTCAGGCCTACACCTGACCACATACCATCTGTATCTACTTCGCTGCCCAGATTGGGTCCTTACGCTTGATCCAGAGCCAGTTACTGCTTTTTTCGGCAACACTTGTCACTGACTTTATGGCCTGTTAGAGAGCGTGACCCTTTATTTTTTTTTAGCAAACTGGTGGTAGATCCCTCCCACCTCTACCGGGAAGATTTTGATCTTCCAACCATTTTGGGATGCTTCAGCTGCAAGGTTGAAATATTTGTTCTTTTTCCTTTCATAAGCCTCTTCAACCCCATCTTCCTATGGTACTGTTAATTCCACAAAATATGCCATTCTATCTCAATATTCTATCTTGTTTCTTGTCTTTTCATGAATTGTTGTGCAGAATCGACTCCAGTGATTCATTGTCACTCAAATGAGAATCGGAGTCAACTACAGGATTTCTCATTTTGAGCAGCATAGTAAGGTATTATGTTAGAGTATGTCATTATATAAGAGCTGGATAACTCAAGTACACATCAAGGCACATTGGTGACTTCTCTATTATCTGTTTGGGTGGGTATCTGAGCAGTAGGGTTGTGAGGCGGAGCCATGTGTGAATGTGACAACCTCGAACCAATCGGCAGACATAAAACATTCCAACACTTGGGGTAGGTTAAGGGTTAGGGTTATTTGAATTAAACAAAACATATTAAATTATACAGTGTAGTGCTGTTGGTTAGTAGCCTTATTTTTCTGAGATTTAATTACACAGAATTTATGTTAAATTCATTATTTTAAAAAATGTCATAAAAACCGGGGCTCCCTGGCACCATCTCAGGGCCCCCAGTTTGAGAACCACTGGCCTATAGACTACTTGTTCTGAGCAGGTGTTGTCAGTGAACCGGGGCCCCCTGGCACCATCTCAGGGCCCCCAGTTTGAGAACCACTGGCCAAGACTACTTTTTCTGAGCAGGTGTTGTCAGTGAACCGGGGCCCCCTGGCACCATCTCAGGGGCCACAGTTTGAGAACCACTGGCCTAGACTACTTGTTCTGAGCAGGTGTTGTCAGTGAACAGGTTGTAAAATTGTTGCCTAAGTTACAGACACTCATGAAAAGCTGATGCTGATTATCCGGGAAACGTCTCTAACAGCAGTCACAATGTCATTGTTTATGTCAAACAAGTTGTGAATTAGTTGTAACATTACAACAGGAGATCATGACTTACTCTGTGCTCAAAGTGATGCTCGCAGCTCCAGTGCTTTTCTCTTTGGGTGAACGAGGATGATGCTGAACAATTCCAGGATTTACTTTTTTTCACTGGTTGTTGCATTGAAAAAGACTCTTTGAGAATATTAAAAGGAAATTGGTTTGGACTTAGAATAATAAATATTGCATTAATAATAAAATTAGTGAAGTATATTTTAAAATTATCCACCTAATTTATCCAACTAACCAATTTCTACGTAAATTAAAAAATAGCAGATTCTTGTACATTCTGTAACATAAATACAGAATCTGCACCTTGTTATTGATTGTATGTGCACTTGTTTTTTTTTGGATTGACACCGAACATGTTTTTGAATCATTACGTGGGACAAAAATTAATATACAGAGTAAAATGTAAAATGGTCATATTTTTATTTGAAATCTTTCCAATTTTAGTTGGAAAGTTTCATATCTATAAATGTAAGTGGTCTGAAAAGAGACCAAACATTTTTCATTTTAAGCTGGAAATAAAAACTCGTTTTGAACCTTTAAAAGGTCTTACAATCCAAAAAGCTGTCAAAACTCTGGACTTTTACAAGGCTGTTAATTCCTCTTTTCCGTGTTAATTGTATTGCTCGATACCCCTTATGTGTAAATTTTTCTTTTTTTTTTTTTTATTTATGTTATGTTACTATGCCAAATATTAATAACGATTATTGTCAAATGTTTTTTTGTGTGTGAAACTAAATAATTAAAAAGTTTAAACTTAACAAGTTAAACATCACAGAACTATTCGGTCTGTTGTGGATAATATGATTTACTACTTATATTTGTTTCATTTTATACAAACAAGTTTCAATTAAAAAAAGAAAGACAAGGCACATAAATATACGCATAAAAGCCGTTGCTAAGCACCGTATCTAAGCTATAACTTCTCTTCCTGTCTTGATTTGATTGGATGAATCGCGATCCAATC
Organism: Tachysurus vachellii; assembly: GCF_030014155.1. Classification (NCBI taxonomy): domain Eukaryota; kingdom Metazoa; phylum Chordata; class Actinopteri; order Siluriformes; family Bagridae; genus Tachysurus; species Tachysurus vachellii. The sequence continues at coordinate 3,946,960 of NC_083461.1, forward strand.
AGCACAAAACAGGAAGCGACGTGATTCGGTACTTTGTAAAATACGATACAACACGTACATCAGTGACTAGGCAAAAAAATACAGAAAGTCAACATGATTTATTTTTGTAATCTTAAATACACACTGTTTATATGTCTGTTAACATGCAGAATGATTTTCCTTAAGATCATTGTCATGTTACACAGTAAATCTACATTGCACTTTTTAAATATAAAAATGTATTAACAATATATTTTGCAATCAGTAATCAGCACATATTTTCATATTTAAACTTTCTGCGAAAAAAAAAGTCATGTGAAATGATCCGCATTTATTTTCCTGTGTGTTTTATTAGCCCCTTCTTCGACATACGTGTTGTTCTGTACCACTTACAGATCATGGAAATTTCTTCTGACACAACACACACTGGTTACGTTTAATCGACGCACTCAGTAGATCTTGCATAATTTCTCTAAATGGTTGTGAAAGACTTGTAAAACATCATAATGGCTTGTTCTGGACAAAAACGTGATCATTCACAACAATTGTTAATATAGTATCTATTACTAAAGCAAATAGATATATATTTCAGTACACTGATTTAATCTAATGCTTAAGTCTAATCATATTTTAAATATAAAATAAATGTTACTCTCCATATTTAAATAGAAATGTACAATAACATTTAATACTACATTTTTTTATTAGTGCTCTTTGCCTAGGGTTCTGTCACAGCACATGACTCCACAGCTTCTGCTAACTCATAGTGACCAAACATGCTTATGTTGATGTTTATTAAAATATATAAAACAAGTGATTTGTTACATTATTCTGGAATAAAAGTTTAGCTAATCATTAGTGTTTGTCTTTATAGCTTTCAGCATAAAACAGACAGTTTTTCCATTAAGAGGATCATCCCGGTATCATCATTATTCTCAACTATGGTTTAATACTTCCTGCAGCTTTAATACAAAGTTGTGTTATAAAAACATTTACATAAGAGCAGTACGATATATAGACCAGAAATGTCTATCAAACTACACACAGTAGACTACACACTACCTACAGCATAGTATATGGCAAAATAAATTTGCAGCTTCAATCTTGTGTCTTCTCACAAATCCAGCACCTCATTAATGGATCTCCTGTAGGACAGAACAGATAAAATTAATATACCACTTCTCGAAGGGCATGTTGCTGAACAGATCGATCACAAATTCTTTTGTATGAGGTTTCTATAACTTGACAGCTAAGGAAATGCTGTCAGGCCTCAAACCACCCCGAGTTTCTCTAGCAGACATACAGGAAAGGACAAAGTCACGTGTTAGACCAAGCCTTGCTGAACAGCCTGCAGGCTCCAGGAAAAGGGAGACGGAAAAACACACACACTTCACATGACTAAATTAAAGTGTTAATTTAGTAACGTGAATTGGTTATGCCACCTGTATGTATGTACGTACATACATACATACGTATGTACGTACACACACACACACCTTATCAGTCATGTTAAGACTGAAGATTTTCTGATCTTTTCTGGTGTGTTGCAGCTTCATTTGCATTAAAAAAAGTAGTAGTTATATCCACAAAGAAATCATATCTTACCGATAATCCCAAGGCATCAGGGCCCGAGGATCCAAAATCATTAGAGATATTATCTGCAAATGATGTATCTGTGAATTAAGTAACAATAACAAGTTAAATATCAAAACAATAACATTATAAATGATCAAAATCTATACACAATGAGGTTTCTTCAGCATCACTGGACTTCAAACCACCACAAGACTCTTTTAAAGGACAGAGACAGAGATTACACTCACCTGATTTAATGCAGACTTTAGAGATCTTTAATCTCAGATTTCTTATGAAACACGAGGAAGTCTCTGGTCATCGAAATTAACTATGAATCCACCTGAAATATAAGTTCACAATAAAACATTTATTACACCTAAACACAAAAGCAACACATGTTTACAGTCATACATGAGAGACTTATTAAACGCATTATCAGATCTAACTTATAAATTAAACAGATAACTTGTGAGACAGAAAAATCCAAAGTGTTTCCTGAACACGTGGCACAAATCTCTACAATTATATTCCCGCGGAGTCAAATGAAGCATTTTACATCTTATTTAATGACCACCAGGAGTGTTTATTAAAGGATCTTTAACCTTTTTTATTCATATTTACCTTCGTTCCTCTTCTTCATCTGTTCACCTCCACCCACGTGTTCCACTGAAGTGTTTTAATCTGATTCTACGCCGATCAGTAAACATCTGAATCATAAGAATTTTAAGACCAGATATAATACAATTTGTTTTGCAAGTAGAATCTGGAAATTCTGACATTTTAGCTTGGAAAAGCTGATGACTTCACAGAGAATACAAAAACACGTGTTCTTGCTTTCTTTCTTCTTTGGTGTTTATTGGCGTTTGGCAGCCAACCTAGAAGGTGCTTTCCCGCCCCCTACTGGATTGGAGTGTGAAATGCGACTCATACATGTTCTGCGCATGCGCTTTTTAACTTCTAGTTCTTTGAATTGAGGCGCTGTTCAGATGACTTTATGTTGTATTTATCGCCATCTCACGATATAAACTGGTATTCCTGGTAATCAATGTATTTCTGAATTTGCATAATAGTTTTGTTATTTGTTTTTGTTTTATAATATTATAGTATTGTTTAATTATTTATTATAGATAAATAAAAAGCTTCACGTGGATTTAGGTTGGATGTTTGTAACAAATAAACGACGACGGGTGTGTTTTGTGTTTTATTGTATGTTTGAGCATCTTCAAATCTCAGCAGCTTCATTATCGGAATCAGATCTCTGGCTCATCGGCCACGTGACCTCATCAAGCAAGAATAAATCTCTCTTAGGTCAATAATGTTTAAGGAACTAGGTTTAAGACTCCATAAACACACAGGGTCACTTTAGTGTGTGTAGCTGAGTCCTGACCATGGTACTCAGGGGCGATTCTAGAATTTTCATTTTAGGGGGCTCAGCCCCCAGGGTAGGGTTGTATACTACTAACCTTATTGCAATCCACTATTCCATTGTATTCGCTGTATTTCACTGTAAAAAATGTGTATGTAAAAAAATGTAAAAGATGTGACCAGTCACTAGAAGATTTTGAGTTGTGAATGTAGTATTTTTTTACAATGAAGACTTCCTGATTCATTACTCACTGTACAAACACACGTACACACGTTTCCAGTACAAACACAACATTTTACTGTTTGCATTTCTATGCTCACATAAAAACCTCAGATAAGGAACTTTTTTGACAAAATAAAATAAACTTTTGACCAACTTTTAACCAGAAAATAACAAAAGCCGTCCCTGCGGATTGAAAAACGCGCTCAATCCACGCAGACTCAGTTCAGGGGAGGAGCTGAAATATGACGCAGCTTGTCGCCGCTTCAAACGCGTTTTTAAAGGGGACTAAAGCGATCAAAAAATAATTAATCAAATAATTTTTTAGGGGGGCTGGGCAGAAGTTTAGGGGGGCTAAAGCCCTAGTGGCCTAGTGACGCCCCTGATGGTACTGATGTTAGAGAGATTGCGCGCACCGCCGCTGGCCAAGGTGCTGAACCACCGCCTTTTACACTCTATCTCTTCTTGGCTGCCGATGCAGAGGCGAAGAGAAGTTCTTCCTCCATGAATTTGCGGCAGTCACTATATGTATTTACTAAGTTATAGTAAATACTGTTCATCAGTTATTACATAGTTCATAACTGTGGGTTTAATGATGTTCAGCTATTAATTTCTAATTCTGTTTTATTGAGCTGGAATTTTAGAGCTGATTATTTTACAGCACTTTTACTGCTGCTGTGTGAGTCTTTTACACCAACATTTATAAGGGAAGCATGTATATTGAGACAAGCACATGTCCTAAAACTGATCCTTGAGGGACCCCATGATTAACTGCCAATTAACTGGAGGAGTAGTGTTTTCAAATATCAAATTTTTTTGTTAATAAAGCCACTGTGCTAAATAAGGGATTGTATTGACTATTTTCTAGCAGCTTTTAGAGCCTGTTTTCAGCTGGAATGTAACATATGTGATATACTGATAACAAGATGTACAGTGTGACAAACTGCTAGCAAAATAGTGTTGTCTAAAAATGACACATTTATAAAAATGTCCTGATCATTTAAATTACATGAGAAAATGCTGAGACCAGATTTAATCTAAGCCTGCAGGATCTTTAGCGTTCCTGTACATCACTGTTTTGTTGTCCTGTGTGTTCCTTTTATCCTGTGTGTTGATTGTCCTGTTCTCATCTCATACTGTTGTGTATTTGCACTTTATGCTGCAATTTTATGTACTGTTATGTGTTGCACCATGGTACTGGAGATATTTTTGTTCCATCATATATAAGATAAAAACCCACTTGACTTGATATGATGTTTTATTTGTGTTCCTCTACAACAGTTCGAATACCTCAAGCATAACCCTTTTAAATAAATGACACGTCTCTATAGTTTGCATTGCATCCAGGAGGAAGACAGTAACAGACTTCCTGCAACCTTAAACTATTGTCACCCTTTGACAAAAGGGGAAAAAAAAATTAATCCAAATCCGTGAGCATTTTACATCACCTGTGTGTGTATATTCTTTATTTTTAATGTTTTACTGTAAGGTGGATGAAGGAAAATGAACTCTAAATGAAATATGGAGTATAAAATATTATTGATTGTATTATTGTCACATCCAGGAAGGAAGGAGACAGACCCGTATGCAGGATAGCTTCAAATGAAAGGGGTTTAATAAATAATGAAGACAAAGACAGAAAAGATGATAACTGAAACAATACAAATGACGACACTTAACAACGACTAGACATAACGAAGGGGTAAACATAATGATTCCGCGCTGCCATCGGCAACACGGCTCACTTAAATATAATAGACAATGATGACACAATATGGATCAGGTGTGACGACAGGGAGGAGCAGACGAATGCGGTGCAGACACGTGACAAGGAACAATAACAAATGCACATGGCCAAAAAGTCCGGGCTGAGTCCTGACAATTATGTTCATTGTTGTGTTTGTTTAGTGCTGCCAGACTCCAGCAGTCACACAAAACAAAAAGGAAACACAATTTAAAGGCATTTTAAATGTCTACACAACTCCTTAATTAACATTTACTTTATTTTACTTTATAAAACTTCTGAAAAAGGATTTGAAATGCTGGAGCCACCTGAAGAGGTTCAGAAAAGATCTTTCAGAGGTCCTAAGAGACAATTCTTTAACCATTTCTTTTTCTCATTAGTTGTAAAAAATGTCACCAGAGCATTTTATAGAGCAAAACACACTGTGAAGTGTTTTATTAATTTTGATTGTGATTATTTTGACCATATCATCATTTTATCCATAATTTCCAACTCCAAGCTGTATAAACTTGTATGCTAATTGGATTCAATGCGTATCAGGTGATGTGCATTTGTGTAACGAGGGAGGGTGTGGCCTAAGGGGATCAACACCCTATATCAAGGTGTGCATTATTATTAAGCAGATTCTTCTCCTCAGGAAAAATGTGCCGTAAAAGAGATTTAACTGACTCTGAAAAGTCAAAAATTGTAAAAAGGCTTTCAGAGGGATGCAGCACTCTTGAAATATCTAAGATTTGGGGGTGTGATCACAGAACCATCAAATGTTTTGTTGCAAATAGTCAACAGGGTCTCTCGCAAGAAACGTGTCAAGAAGAAAAGACTTAAATTAACCGCCAAAGATTTGAGAAGAATCAAACATGACTCTAGCAGGAACCTGTTATCCTCCAGTGCTGCCATATTCCACAACTGCAACCTATCTGGAGTGTCAAGAAGTACGAGGTGTTCAGTTCTCAGACACATGGCCAAGGTAAGAAAGGCTGAAACCCGACCACCTCTGAACAAGACACATAAGTTGAAACGTCAAGAATGGGCCAAGAAATACAGCTTTTTCAAAGGTTTTGTGGGCCGATGAGATGAGAGTGACTCTTGACAGACCAGATGGATGGACCCGTGGTTGGATCACTAACGGGCACAGAGCTCCACTTCGACTCAGACGGCAGCAAGGTGGAGGTGGGGTACCGGTATGGGCAGGTATTATTAAATATGAGCTAGTTGGACCTTTTGGGGTTGAAAATGGACTCATCAACTCTCAGACCTACTGCCAATTTTTAGAAGACACTTTCTTCAAGCAGTGGTACAGGAAAGTCTGCATCTTTCAAGAAGACTTTTATTTTTATGCAAGACAACGCTATAGCGTTATGTATACATCACATGCATCAAAGTACTCCACTGTGTGGCTGGCCAGTAAAGGCCTTAAAGATGGAAAAACTAAAGACATGGCCCCCTTCACCTGACTTAAACCCTATTGAGAACTTTTGGGCCCTTCTTAAGCAGGAAATTTACAGTGAAGGTTAACAGTACACCTCTCTGAACAGTGTCTGGGAGGCTGTGCTTGCGACTGCACAAAAAGTTGATTCTGACCAGATCAAGAAACTGACTGACTCCATGAATGGAAGTCTTGTGACTGTTATCGAAAAGAAGGGTGGCTATATTGGTCACTGAGGTTTTTTTTTTAATTTCAGAAATGTTTATTTGTAAATTGAGTTTGTTTATTCTCAGTTTAACAGGTAGAAATAAACAAATGAGATGGGAAAATCTTTGTTTTTTATTTAGTTGAAGCATAATTCTGCACACTAATAGTTTCTAATAAAGGTGTACATATAGATATTATCTTAAGAAAGCCAAACCATCACTTTTACTATTTAAATGTTCAGGTTTGAGGGTTTGTTAACATTTTGGATTGACCAAGAGCACTGTAGTTGTACAATAACAAAAGTAATCCTCAAAAATACAACTGGCCTAATAATTGTGCACACAGTGTATATACTGTATAATGATACACTTTTGCGATGCATGTTAAAGGTATGAAAGATAAAATGTTCCAAAAACTGATGGACAAATTATAAAATTAGAACGTGTTGAAATTTAGAGAAGAGTTCTCTCTCTCTCTCACACACACACACACACACACACACACACTTATGAGTAGGTAATATATAAATAATAACACTAACATGTTAAAAGCAGGACTTTTTTATTTGTTATAATTTTGCTTTGTAGATTTCCACTAGATGGCTCCAGATTAGAAAAAATCTTGCTTGCATTAATAATATAAATCTGTTTATTTATTTTTTAACTATTTAGTTTTCGATAAAGCATCATGAAGAGAAATCACATGTTTTTATGACAAAAAAGAATTAAAAAGAAGCGAGATTGATTATTTAACTACCAACAGATAGTTGTTTCTCATTAAGTGTTCTCCGTCTGGTCTATTGTCTTTGGCACTGTATTATTAACCCTGCCACTGTACAATACATGTTGGACTATCTTTTTTGCTCAATGACTCAATTAAAAACAGAGGATGTATTATGAAATTTGTTTTATTGAAAATTATGAACTTATTTAATGCCATAACATAGAACATTTTTCCTATTGAGAATTGACAGTCTGGAAATTGTATTTATAATATATTTTTTAAGTAAATTAAATGTTTATTCATTACTTTCTATTTGTCTGTTTTTCATGAAGTCGCACCTACAACCCCAACTATCCGCTCTGAGTTCTTCAAACCTTGCCAAGACAGCCAAGAGTTAGCCTTCTGTCTGAATGAAGGAGAATGCTTTATCATCGAGACAGTGGCAGGAGTTCTGCAGGTAAGACTTTATTTACTCTCACAGGTGAAACTATTTTTAGGGTTGCTTCATTCTTTGCACATGTTTCTGCTACATGATGCTGCAACAATCCGTGTCTATGATTCAAGTTTTTGTTAGTTATTTTACTAATAAGTATCCATAAACAACATAAAATAAGCTTTTGATAAGCTAATAGCATGCGTGGTGGGCAGTGGAAATCTGTGTATTTTACGTCAAGCCTACACATTGAACGTGAAGTGCCTACACATTACCTGGACTTTATTACGATTCGCCAATCACCTGTACAGTATATACATACATACATACATATATAATGGCTGTCAACGTTAATGCATTAATGCATGCAATTAATACAAAATCAAATTCATAAAACACACAAAGGTGCATCATTAACGTAATTTGCGTTATGCAGACAATATTGGGGTCGGGAGTTTATCACTCTTTGCATCATACATATATATATGCAGCATGTAGGCTCGAGTGGACAGAGCACTTGCTTTTCAAGAAAGATTAGTAGGAGAATATCTACAACAGCTGAACCAGCTCAATGTTAGACACAGTTAAGCAGCATGCTGCCATGGCAGCCAGCGCCACAGGTGGCACCCACTTATCAAGCTCTTCCACTCATTGCACACCCAGAAATATACCTATAATCCAGTCCTGTGTAAGAGTTTCTTGTTACATTGTTCCCTATATTCAAGTGAATAGGGCGGAATTTCTAAGAAAGAGGTGAGCCTGTGTCATTTTTTGAATGTTTCATTGAATGCTTTCCTCAACTGTTTGCACCCTACTCAGAGGGAAAGGATTCAGGGAAAGGGTTCCATGATATCAAACAGGGAAACCAGATCTTCTCTATATATTGTCTAGAGTCCGGGGCACTGGTTGCCAGTGGTAGATGGCTAGTAGAACAAACCAAAATTAAAGACAGTGTACCAGCAAAGGATTATGTCTGGACATCATAACATTTCCATGACAATCAGGCTACACTAAATTCATTTACTGACCTGTCTGTTTGCCCCTGCCAGCTTCTGAAATGGTGAGGCACATAACCCTTGGAAGAATAGTCCTCTCCTAACCCAAGAATCATAAAGCCTATAAAAATAGAGCCTGCACAAATAGAACACCCAGAATAATGGCATCATAGCACACTAGGTTCTAGTAAAAGAACATTGCCTTGAAACCCTGTCCTTTTCAGTCTCCACTCCAAATACAAACCCTCTGCCGAGGACCAATTGGAGGTGGCAAATTTCACACTTTGCCAAACCCATTTAACTGCAAGTCAGTACCCTCCACCAAGTTCCCAGTCATGCTTGGTTTTTCTTGGGACCATTGAGAGCATTCTGAGCAGCTGCATCATTGTCTGGTTTGGGAACTGTACCATCTCAGATCGTAAGACCCTGCAGTGGATAGTGAGGATAGCTGAGAAGAACATTGGAGTCTCTCTTCCCTCTATCATGGACATTTACACCACACGCTACATCCGCAAAGCAAACAGCATTGTGGATGACTCCCTCTGCCGTCTGGAAAAAGGTACCGAAGCATTCGGGCCCTCACAACATGACTGTGTAACAGTTTCTTCCCACAAGCCATCAGACTCCTTAAAGAAAAAGACATTATTTCGACTCCAGCCATTTTATGAACACAAAGGAAAGTTTAAGGTGTTTGATTACTGACCAGAAGGTCATGAGTTCGAATCCCAGGTCCACCAGGCTGCCACTGCTGGGTCCCTGAACAAGGCCCTTAACCCTCAATTGCTCAGTTGTATAAATTGAAATAAATTGTAAGTCACTCTGAATAAGGAAGTCTGATAAATGACAGAAATGTAAATGAAGATGAAAGAAAAAGAGGATTTTAAACATGGGGTGTTAAAGGTGGGCCAACATGACACTATAATTATGTAATACAAAACAACTTAACCTTTTTTGTTTGGTGGAAGCTGATTGGTGGAGGTGTGGCCACGCCCCATACCATGATATTAAAAATAAAACAACAACCCTGACTTACTAACTTTCTATCAGTTCATTCACTGTTTTTACAGGACAGCTGTGTGATGAGAGAGACGTGTGCTTGAACACGTGAGTAGATAGACGTGAGTGTCTTGTCCCTGAATCAGGATTTTTTCCAAACAGCCCTGGAGACGGTGCGGCTTCTTCGTGTCCTCGGTCTCACCTGCAAAAGTTTACATCACAACCCACATAATGAAGCATAGAGTCTGTGTAGAGATATTTCACAGCTATATTTTTATATCTATCAAAGCGTATAAGTTTATTATGTTAGTATTACTGTCATTTATTGTGTAGTGTTGATCACTATGCCTCCAAAATAATCACCAAAAATAAAGTATAAAACGATTTGCACACACAATTAGTGAATAATAATAATATAATAATAATATTATTATAGATATAATAATAATAATAATAATAATAATAATAATAATAATAATAATAATAATAATAATAATAATAATAATAATAATAATGAAAAACATGAATTATTTGATTCACGAAATTGATTCAACATCAAAATGACTTCTGATTTCTCAGAAAACGGAAAAATGATTTAATTTGGAATAAAGTTTTTTACTTTTTAAAGCTGGGGTGTACGTTGTTTGAGAAATGCTTCAGAAAACTGAGGTGGAGTCGGGGTTGGAGGAGGGATTTTAAATCGCAGCAGCAGAAATGCGCTAGAAAGCTGGGAATTTAAAAGGTCGGATGTTACGGATGTCGTAACCGGATTGGTGCACACCATGAGCTGATTATCAGCTGATGCTTGCTTGACTGAGGTGGCCTGCTGACCTAACGCGATGCTTGGTTTGGTTGTCTCTGTGGTTATATTTGTAATAGCCAGAATCCACAAGAGATTTGAGAAATGTTGAATCATTGCTGTGACTAATGGGCTTTCATGGAAAATTCTGTGTCAGACTAGGGAGAGAGAGAACAGGATGCCCATGTTCCTGCCATAAATGTTGCCAAAATAAATACCATATTTACTTTCTTTGCCAACTCTGAGTCTGATTGTGTTTTATATGTAGATAAAAACAGCCACCACAGCATCTGACCAGAAGTTCAATAAGAAGCAAGTTCATGATGTACAGTATTTACAATAAAAACAGTATAATATACAGATGAATATGTTATAGACAAGATGTACAGGTTCGGTGTTATAGACATAATGTACAGGGTGTTATATATTATACTGATATGATATACAGGGGTCGGGGTGTGAGGCAGTGTTCAGTAAGGTGACCGCTCAAAGGGAAAAGCTGTTCCTCAATCTGTTGTTTTTTTTGTCTGGAGGGTCCTAGAAGGGAAGTGGTACAAACAGTCTGTAGGCAGAGTGAAAGGAGGCAAAGAATTCTTTGGCTGGAAGTGAAATTTGGTGTAATGCAATGGGCTGGTGAGCTTAACACAGCTGGTCAGGATGCCTCCGCTCACACAAAGGTGCAAGAGAAGTTCATAAATTTCATCCTGCTGAACAACCTCAAGCCAGTGGGTGAACAGATATTAGAACATGAGGCATTTCAGTGTCTCTGACTATTCATCTGGCAGGATTAAAAGCATTTACAGCCAGAGAATTTCTCAGTTCATATCTCAGTTCCTGTTTGTACAGAAGTCCTCTATTCTTTAAGGGTTAAAATAATTTTGTTCTCTCCTGGTGATGGTATTCATATTAAATTTAAATAATTTAAATCAGTATTTTAATCACACTAACATGCAGGGCTTTTTATTTGTTAAATTATTCTTTGTATACTATTTCCACTAGATTACACGAATTCTGGTTGCATTATTAATATACAGTAGATTGGATTAGATTCAACTTTATAGTCATTACAGATGTACAAGTAAAAGGCATATGTTAGTTATATATTATACATTATATTGCTATAATATACAGGGGTCAGGTTGTGGTCACTGGAAGGCAGTGTTCAGAGTTTCCCTTCAGAGAAATCGGTTCCTCTGTCAGCGATGCGAGGATAAAAACAGACCCTAATGCAGAATAAAAAAAAAAATAAAAAACACGGTTTATTAAATAAAAGAAACAAAACCAAACAAAAGACACAATAAAAGACAAGGATTCTGGCTAAATTCTAAAGACAATTAGACACATAAGGGACAGGTGTGTTGAGGTGGACAGGAATACTGATATAACTCAGAACTCAGTCTAGTGTTTAATTTTCCAGATGCTCTTGATTAGTCATGCTACACATATAGTCAATCCCGCACTGAACAAATCTAGCCAATCGGTGGCATTCCAGTGTTTCTGACTATTTATCTATCAGGGTTAAAAGCATTTACTGTACAGGTGGAGAATTTCTCAGTTTGTGCTTTTGTACGTTCCTGCTCCTACAGAAGTCACATATGAGCCTGTGATCTAAAGGTAAAGCTCTTACCTGATTCGTGCTGCACAGAAAAAGAGTTTGAGAAACGTTTTGAAACGTTTATTGTGAATCTGTAAGTTTTCGATCTTTTTCTGTTTGTGTTGTTAAATTGTAGTAACACTTAAGTATAAACAGACACACAGTAACTTTACAGCCGTAAAGTCAATGTGGTGTCAGATAATATATCTTTATGTGTGATGATTATTTAATCTTTATTTAAGTCTTTTAAGAAGCACTCTGTTAACTCATAGATCATCAGCTATAGCGTGTGTGTGTTTATGTGTGTACGTGTTAATATGTGTGTGTCTACAGTATGTTTGTGTGTGTGTGTGTGTGTGTGTGTGTGTGTGTGTGTCCGTGTGTGTGTGCATCAGCTATAAAGTTTCCTTTTCTTTACATCATGCTGCTCTTGTAGGTAACTCTCTTATAGGACTTTCTGAAACACCATGAAGTGGCTTTTAATTCCTGGCATCACTGTGATGGGTAAGTGATACTGTTTATAGTCCTGTATTAAACACTGATGACAGATTCAAACATTTCTTGACATGATGTTGTGTTTATCCTAGTTGTGTTTTACCCAGAGCCGATCGGCCGCTATACGCTCACTACGCAAGTTGCGTAGGGCCCCGCAAATTACGCAAGGCCCCGCCTCCCCCGCCTCATTTTACAGCGCGTGTTAATATTTACTGTGTAGATGACAATATGAAGCGGAGCTATCCATCTGGCTATGAAAAGAGAAAAAAGAAAAAAATGAGAGTGAAATGTGAGAACAGCAATCAGGTAAACTTGTGTTCTCTTCGAGTTTGATGTCAGCAAGAGCAAATAACAGTAAAGTTAAGTTGATTCTGTCTCTAGTCTCTATCTGACTAGCTAAATTAGCTGTGCAGTGCTGCCGGTGCATCTCGTGGCCTGTCTGTCACACAACTATTTATTGCGTGAACATACGCGTGAATAAACGCCCAAGGGCAACGGTGTTTATAAACGGCAGCTCGGTAACCGCACCGCGCGTGAACATGCGTTCTTATGCGCGTGCAATCGTGCACGAATTGACACGCGCGCTTTCCAGCAGCAACATCTGTGTGGGGACCAGTGCAAAAAGTAGCGTGATAGCGCTCCTAAATGACAATGTTTATAGTCTCTCAATCAAGGGTACAACAACGTTAATGCAATATGGAAACCAATGGATTTACATTGGAATGAGCATAATGCCAGGTCAATGCACATCCCTCAGTAAATAATAAGCATCAGGGATCAAGTATTGCTCTCATGCATACTATAAAACACAGTAATACGGTATGGCAAGCCATTTTAGCTTTTATACATTCACATGATATGGATTTTTGATATCAAGAATTCAGTATTCGATACTTAAAATGTAAATATTAAGTGTGATTTCTAGTAGTAACCATATTTTTGATATCAGGAATTACATTTTACAATCTGCTATTGCATATTCACTAGTTGAATATTGCAAGAGCCAAGTCATATTATAAATAGTATTTTATATTTGAAAATGGATATAGAGGAATCTGAGGTAGGCAGTTTAAGTGGGGCTATTGCTAATATTCAACTCAAAATTCTATTTAAAATATTCCATTCAATAAAGATTTGTTTATACCTCATTCAGTTCTGTATTGTTTTACTCTTTGACCGAGAGATGGAGCAAACTTTTTTAAAATGAGGGAGGTTGGAGGGCCCCTTAGCAGAATTTTGCTTAGGGGCCCAGGGAGGTCAGGATCGGCTCTGGTTTTACCATGGAACCTCTAGTGGGATCCAGAATATTGTATGGTGGCGTTTTGGACAAGAGAGATTAAGAATATAAGACAAGAGTAGAGACATGATGGATTGGATGGGGTTCTGTCGGGGTTCTCATTAAACCTATTAAAGACATTTAAGCTTCTGTCTAAGTGACTATAAGACAAACAAGAATGTTTAAGTCGACAGACAACAGCAGCAACTATATTTGCAGTAAATTTCTGTAAATATTAACATAATGTAGTAACTGAAACATAATGTGCAGTGATGATACACTGACTACGTTACTAGTAGCATTTATTTCTGGATAGTGAAGGAGACACCGCGTTAATCAGAGTATCTGTGTTTAATTCTGTAAGGAAGTGAGATTCGTCCCATAAAGTAGAGTTCACTTACAGTATGTATGCATGAATATTTTCTCGTGTATGAATATCAATGAATTTAAGCAGCTGCATAATTATGTGTGTGGTTGTTGTGTTATTTGTGTGTTGGGGTTTGTTTTGGGTTGATGCATAAACAAATTCATTCATTCATTCATTCATTCATTCATTCCTTTTCTACCGCTTATCCGAACTTCTCAGGCGTCATCGGGCATCAAGGCAGGATACACCCTGGACGGAGTGCCAACCCATCGCAGGGCACACACACACACACACACACACACACACACTCTCATTCACTCACGCGATCACACACTACGGACAATTTTCCAGAGATTCCAATCAACCTACCATGCATGTTTTTGGACCGGGGAGGAAAGATCCGTTTTTGGACCCGGAGGAAGATCTCTTATTCTAATGATACTTACAGACCTTGTGAACTGAAAGTTAAAGGTTTTGTTAAGTTCCTGTGAGCTGAGTGAACATTCTAGTGTAGAGTTTATTTGTAAATTCAGTCCCACTTTGTACGGTTTTTATACTGATGTACTGTAGTCAGTCTCCATGCATGTCAGGTAGTGTGTTAACATCCAAATGACACAAAATGTCTTTTAGTGTTGAAGTTCTACAGTTTCTCAGTCTACAGCTTTGAAAATGTCCTAATAGATAATCAAATAATATATAATATTTTTTCCCAGGGCAACAACAATTCATGACCAACAACAGTGTTCCTGTTTGTTTACATTATGAGAATGCAGAGACAGAACCAGATTTAATCCAAGACTGCAGGATCTTTAGCTTTCCTGTACATCACTGTTCTGTTGTCCTGTGTGTTTCTTTTATTCTGTGTGTTTATTGTCCTGTTCTCATCTCACACTGTATGCAATCTTATGTACTGTACTGTTAAATGGTACATGGTATTTTTGTTCTATTGTGTACAAGCTATATACTGTAGCTGTGATGTGTGAAGGGACTCGTGGCTGGTGAGGCACTGATTCTTTCAGTGTCAGATTTACAAATTCATGAATTTAAACGAGTATCTTAAATTCACCATTCAGGTGGCTGCTTGCACATTGATGAATGTTTATTTATTATCTCCTGTTTTAACTTGAACAGACATATTAAATGAAGAGGAAACACAACAGTATTTAAACATCTACACAATGACTTAATTAACATTTACTTTAGTTTACTTGTATTCAACTTCTACTGAAAAAGATTTGAAGTGCTGGAGCCACCACAAGTGTTTTATTTCCTTTGTTTTAAACCATATTTAAACATGCAGGTACTGTATAAAGATATGCTTTTATGATGATTATTAGAGGTACAAAAGTGACAAGACGTTCTGTCCTAAGTCTAAGCCAAAAACTGCTGATCAAATTATGAATATGTCGAAATGTAGAGAACGTTTGTATTTGTGTTAGATGATCATATTTGCTTATGTTGTTTAAGGGTGCAAATTATTCTGTAATTGACTGTAAGAGAAACACAGATGCTGTTTACTCTCATGGTGACGTTTATGATATAGACTGTGTGATTGTCTTTAATGATTGTTTATAAGAATTTGTTTAAAAGTCATATTTTGGATCTTATTCATATTAAATTTAAACACTTTGAATGCGTATTTTAATAACATGCAGGTTTTTTGTTAAACTGGTTCTGTATGGACTATTTCCACTAGATTTTACACATTCTTGTTTGTATTATTAATATAAACCTGTTTATCTCTTTTTC
Organism: Tachysurus vachellii; assembly: GCF_030014155.1. NCBI lineage: Eukaryota > Metazoa > Chordata > Actinopteri > Siluriformes > Bagridae > Tachysurus > Tachysurus vachellii. Next base: position 3,962,903 of record NC_083461.1, read on the forward strand.
CCTATAAAAGAGAGACATTATTTTGCGATGCTTTTATTTTGTGTTTTTCACTTTGATTTTTTTCATTTTGTAATAAAGTAAATAAAATGCAACTAACCAAAAGCACAAACCGCTTCAGGCTCTAATTCTTAAACCAAAGATTAAAATAAAGATGTCTAACTGTCTGAGGAGGTTTGTACACAGTTCCAAAGAACTTCTCTATGGTAAGCCACACTTTTTAATCTTTTAAAAGCCCCACTGAAGGAACTGAAAGATCAAGAAGTGTGGCCACACGTTTTGATCTTTCACTTCCTTCAGTGGGGCTACAGTATGACTAAGGCTATAGCTGTGGTAGGAATTTAGCAAATAATTTGTAATTCCTAGAACTCTGGCGCGCACTTTGGTTCTGGCATGTGTAGAATACTACTGACTTTGTTTAGGTCTGCCTGTAGCACTTTTTCTGTGACTTTGTGTCAGACGAAAAGTATTTCACTTTTACCAAACTCACATTTTTCATTTAGGGTGAGTCCGTTAAGACCTTGTTCAGACGCTGGTCATGTTCAAGTTTGTCTTGGCCGAAAACAAGAATGCATTCTTTGGGCTTTGAACTCAATACAGATGCTAGACGAAAGCGTCAAACCGTCTAATCCATCTCGGGTAATCTGCTGAGTTAGAGAAGTCAAACGGCAACGGCCATCTTTCAGTCTGTTTGCTGTACTGGTTCGCTGTAACCTATCCTTAAGGTTCACTTCTGACACCATGTACTGTATAATATTCATTCATTCATTCATTCATTCATTCATTTTCTACCGCTTATCCGAACTACCTCGGGTCACGGGGAGCCTGTGCCTATCTCAGGCGTCATCGGGAATCAAGGCAGGATACACCCTGGACGGAGTGCCAACCCATCGCAGGGCACACACACACTCTCATTCAATCATGCAATCACACACTACGGGCAATTTTTCCAAAGATGCCAATCAACCTACCATGCATGGGGGAGGAAACCTGAGTACCCGGAGGAAACCCCCGAGGCACGGGGAGAACATGCAAACTCCACACACACAAGGCGGAGGCAGGAATCGAACCCCCAACCCTGGAGGTGTGAGGCGAACATGCTAACCACTAAGCCACTGTGCCCCCCTGTATAATATTCTACATATTTTATTTTATGATTATTTTGTGATGCTTTCATTTTGTGTTTTTCACTTTGATTTTTTTTCATTTTGTAATAAAGTAAATAAAATGCAACTAACCAAAAGCACAGTGATTGGTATCAAAATTGGTATAATATACTCATGGTATCTTAAGTATGTAACCTAGTGAACCAGCATTAATGTGTGTTTGTGTGTGTGTGTGTTTATGTGTGTGTGTGTGTTTCTGTATGTCTGTCTAAGTGACTACAAGCTCCTGCGCCTGCTCAATTTAGAGGTGTATGTGTGTGGTGTTGTATTATTTTCCTGTATGAAATAAATAAAAGAAATTTAAAGTAAGTAGTAAAAAAAAATAATAATTTCAATAAGCTTAAACATGAGACTTCACTATCTTTAGACGTCTCCATCGCCCATAAAAGAGAGAGAAAAAAGTCTTATCTTCAGATAAATTAAAATTACACATCATTTAAAAAATACTTAAGTCCTGTTGGTCCAGTAATCACACTGTAATGTTTTTATGTTCACATCTAAATCTAAAGTCTAATCCAATAGTCCACGTCCACAGTAGAACTGCTCTGTTTACTGAAATATATTTTAGTTTCAGGTTTATTTTCATTACACACAAGGGACTGATGGAATAAAGTTCAAAGTATCACCTAACTGACTTGTGTGAGATCTTTCTTTAACATTCTCAAAAGTCTGGACTGTTTGTTTCTGGAGCCTGTTGAGTTTTGTCCCTTGGTTCGGTTTATTTAAACATATATGAACACAGCAATCGTGCTCAGATCTGCACTGAATCAATCAGGCTTAGACGACCTGAACAATGTACTGAACAAGGATTGTTTTCCAAAAGAAACAGCTTTAAATTATGGATTTATGGTGTGTCACATATTCAAAATATATTTTCTGATTTATTCTCTGATCTGTTAGTTTACCTGCTGATGCAGCAGTGCCAAGCCTTCATCGTCACAGAATCGATGGTGAATATAGCCCCGACCCTCCCGTGTAACTGCTCAGGAAATTGTCCAGTGGTTCGGTGGATCCGCTTCATTCCTGGTGGAGCTGATGTTGTTGCTGAGAGCTGGGACTGTTCAAAACAAGAGCATTGTCAGAAAAGATTTACACTACCAGGAGATACAAGCAGAGGAGATTTCTCCCTGATGATCAGTTCAGTAGCCTACAATGATGCAGGCTCTTACATGTGCAGCTGTAATGAAAAATTACCTATTATCTACAGCTTTGAAAGTGTCCTATATTATATATTTTTCCAGGGCAACAACAATTCACAACCACCAACAGCGCTCCAGTTTCAGGATGGTTTGTACTGCTAGGATTTTTCATATCTGTATGGATCAACATCATCGTCCTGATTATTTACATTACATGAGAAAATGCAGAGACCAGATTTAATCTAAGACTGCAGGATCTTTAGCTTTTCTGTACATCACTGTTCTGTTGTCCTGTGTGTTCCTTTTAGTCTGTGTGTTTTTGTCCTTGTGCAAATAGTTGACTATAAGAGAAACACAGATGCATGAGATTTACTCTCATGGTGATGTTTATGATATAGACTGTGTGATTATCTTTAATGATTGTTTATAAAAATTTGTTTAAAAGTCATATTTTGGATCTTATTCATATTAAATTGAAATCATTTGAATTTGTGTGCCAGTTGTGTGATGCTGCTGGTATGTGTTGTGAACCTTTTCCTGAGAAGACCAGGAGACTTGGATTTCCTTGTGCAGTAGTCTTTATTGTAGACACTCGATGAACGCTATTTAGTCGGGACCACTTTGTCAAATGAAGATTTATTAGATGATATGCATACAGTTAGTGTTGGTGGTATGGTTCTGTTCTGTGGCATTTACTGTAAATCACTGAACGGTGTTCATCTGTGCACCAGAAGTTGATGGACCTTCCTCCTGCTCTTCTTCCACACTCGGGGGGTGTAGATTGTGAATGTGTAGATTGTTTGCCGTGTAGACACATAATATTAACATTACCTCTGTAGACCTCTCTGTGGCAAAAGAAACGGTTTATTCATCATCCCCATCATCCTGTAAAAATGAGCATTCCATAAAGTACACTTTATAATATTATTTGTCATAATTTATGGTGTATTGAGTAGGCTACTTACAACTGCCTGGGGTTCTGTTGGGACAGGAGGGTCCAAGAGCCAGATAGTATCATACGAATATGTTGGGACCAGTGTTGTAATGTAACGGAGTACAAATACAAATACTTCGCTATTTAAATTTATGTCAGCTTTCACTTTTACTCCACTTCCTAGATAAAATATATACTTTTACTCCGATATATTTCCACTAAGCATCTTCGTTACTCGTTACTACAAAATAAAATCAGAAGAAATGTGTGCGACTTCCTCGAGTAAAATCGTTTTACTCATCATCTGCCTCGAAGCCTCTTTTAATTCATTTTAACGCTCACGTCACGTTCTTGTGCAATTATTGTGTGTGTGTGTGTGTGTGTGTGTGTGTGTGTGTGTGTGTGTGTGTGTGTGTGTGTGACAACGCGCTTACGTCAAAGCGGAAGGAGACGCAAGGAGTTAGATGTCTTTTGATGTGAGGGCGCGTGCTAGTGCGGGCTGCAAAATGTAAGAGCGCGATAACAATGTCAATGAGCAAAGAGAAGAAACAAACAGGAGAAAACGACAGAAAATGTCCAAAGGAAACATTGCTTCAAAGCGCAGGGCAAGCCTCAGTTCTGAGCATGTTGATATGTTTACCTTTTTTCATTGCAATCACATGCTCCTTTAAAGACTTTTAAAGCACACACACGTTGAGAGAGACTTTTATATTCTGATTAATATATATATGCTTAAAGCACTCGGTGTGAAACCATGCATGGACTCCTAGGTCCAAGTTCCTGTCCATGTTTTTGCCTCTTAAATACCACAAAGCATTCCAAGAAGACAGTAAAGGCTTATGTTATGCCTGAGCTGTAGATTTTGAATCTTTTAGTTCTGAAAGTTAAGTTGCATGACTTAAAGGCAGTATTTTGGTATTATTATTTATTTATTTATTTATTTATTTATTTAATTTGAAAGTAATAGATTTTTTTGTTTTTGCATCTCAGAAAAGGGTTCATTTAAAACCCAGAATTGTCAAATGAGGATTTATTAGATGATATGCACAGTTAGTGTTGGTGGTATGGTTCTGTTCTGGGCAAAAATCCACGCGCCCGTCCGTGCGCATGTATGGACAGAGCGGGGAGAGCAGCGACTAGAAAATAAAATGAGAAATATAACAGTATAACAGCAGAACCATTAATCATGCATAGTATTAAATATGCTCACTTACATGTTTTGTAAATAAATAAATAAATAAATAGAGAGAGAGGGAGAGAGAGAGAGAGAGAGAGAGGGAGAGAGAGAGAGAGAGAGAGAGAGAGAGAGAGAGGGGAAAAAAACGAATACGTAATGAAGAATTATAACGTAAACTGGTACACGAACAACGGGTTCCGGCTAGGTGGAGTCGGGGTTGGAGCAGGGAGTTTAAATCGCAACAGCAGCGATGCGCTAGAAAGCGACTCAAAGCATGGGCATAAATTCCGAGGGTGGACGGAGGGGACATGCCCCCACCCCCCCGGCCCCGAATCCCCCCAAAAAATATTATTGGCCAAAAAAATTGGTCTCCCCCAAAAAAATTATTTAAAAAATATCGCACTCTCTATTGTGAAAAATATATGTATGTATACCTAAATAATTGTCTAAGTAGAAAAAACCCGCAAAGAATGCATTTAGAAACAGTTGATTTCCCCCTCACCTTCCTCACAGTGATTTGACCCACTGCCTGCTTTCCCAGTTCATCACCTACTCTGCACACACGAGACAGGTGTGTGGCTGCGGCTCAATTAATGTTGAACTCCATTAAGTAGGGGATTTTATTCACTTTAAATAAAGCGATTCTCTTTAATGTGGTTGATGCAGATTCATTCATAAATTAGTTGCGGCAAAAATGCTGATTAATGATATAATTTTCCAAGAATCTGCTATATTAGCGATTAAAATATAACTTATCTAGTTAACGTTAGCTTGTTTACAATAGCTTGTTGCATAGTGCACTGCAATTAACACGCCAAAGACGTTTTGTTTTTATACATAGAGCAGTTACTGTAAATTCATTATTTAATAATTGATTTTGTTACAAAACATTACTGATTTTATATATATTTTTCACAATAACAGTCATGTTTATATTTTATTGTATGTTGGTGGCTTAACTTTAAACAACACAAACAATGCAATAAATAGTTAAAGAAAAATCTGCTTTGTCATGGAACCTGAGAAAAACTTTGAAAATAACCATAATGACGCAGTCTCCATGCTACAATGATAATGATAGAAACAAAGTTTTTCACTGTGGGGGCATATCTTTATAAGTACAATTAGACTTATTAGTTGGCTCAATCAATGGGAATTTAAAGGGTCGGATAATATGGATGTAGTAACCGGATTGGTGCGCGTCATGAACAGCTGATTATCAGCTGATGCATGCTTGATGACGTTACCTGCCTGAACTAACGGGATGCTTGATTTTTCTAAAAAAAAAAAAAGGAAACCAATTAGTTGTTCATTTTAAGAGACCTGTCTTATTTTCTCTTGTATATTTAATATTGCTCTTTAATTAAGCAAAAATACATTTTATCCGATTACTCGATTAATCGATTACTAAAATATTCAATAGCTACAGCCCTAGTGCGACTGCAATAAGGGAAGTTTGGCGAATCACTGCTCCTAGATTGCATTACGCTCGCATGCTCTATTTCAGCGTAATGTTGCCAAAAGGAGAACAGGGTGAAGAAGATAACGTTATACACCCGTGGCCCTATTTGCAAGAAATGTTTCTGTACATTGGAATGAAAAATGAATTCTTCCTACCGGATGAAGTGCCTCTTATGCCTACCGAAAGTCACTGAAATTTTACTTTTTACTTTTACTTCAAATAAGTTACTTAAGTATTTGAAGTAAAAATAAAAAGTAAAATTTCAGTGATTTTCGGTAGGCATAAGAGGCACTTCATCCGGAAGAATCAGGGGCGGTTCTAGGGTCTCATCTTTAGGGGGTTTTAACCCTCAGAGAGAATTTAAAACCAGAAGAGTTTTATATTATATATTATATGACTAAATAGTAAGCCAAAAGTTATGGTATTATTTAAAATGGCAAAAGTGGACACCAAAATTTTATACATGATGTAATGATGTCAGTCTTGAATCAGATCAGTTCATGTATGTGTACATTCTCTACAAACAGTGTGTCCAATGAATGCAGTAATTAATAAAGAAATATTCACAAGACAAAGACCAAATCAATAAATGTTATTTTTATTTAGTATTGAATGGATTGTTTGCATTAATATTTCGTTACAACTCTGGTACAACTCTGGTAATAAGAATAGTGAAATTTCACTTTTGGTTGCCGTCTTTGCGGCTTTCCGCCGATTAACGTTATAGATAAGTGCCTCCAGCTCTGACTGCGCGTGCACTGCGCCTCCAGCTCTGACTGCGCGTGCACTGCGCCTCCAGCTCTGACTGCGCGTGCACTGCGCCTCCAGCTCTGACTGCGCGTTCCTGTGCTTCTCCGTTCAAATAAAGCAGACACTTTTGAAAGACTACAACGCACGTGCGTAAAAGCAAAGTAAAAAATCGCTCTTGGATCAAAGTGATAAATAATTTTCTTTCCCATCGACGACATGTCCTGCATTTAACGTAATTTTTATTGTTTATTTATGAAAGTAAAAATTATACTTTGTTTTCGGGTGGTTGAGATCACATACAGGGGAGCTGAAGCCACCCTAAAAAAGGCCTGCTTAAGTACATTAAATATCCGAAAATTACTTTTGATACTTAAGTACAGTAAATATCAGATACTTTAAGACTTTTACTTGAGTAATATTCTAAAAGGTGACTTTCACTTCTACCAAAGTCTTTTTCTAGTACGATACTTGTACTTTTACTCAAGTATTGCTTTCTAGTACTTTATACAACACTGACTGAACTGAATACTATTTAGTTATTTAATATGTCAAATGTTTGTAAAGCCATGTACTTTACACCTATGATATGCTCAAGGCTTACCTGATTGAATTATGTTTTTATATTTAATTTGAATCTGCTGCCACGTTCTTTTAATGCGTGCAGGATTGCACCTATACATGAAAATTAAATTAATAGGTTTAATAAAATACTGTTCTTCCAGTTTCACCTCTGATATAACAGTTGGGAATTTACTCTAAAATAGTTCTTAATTACTAAATACAAATTATATCTTCAACCAGTCTAATTAGATTAATTACTAATTTTTATTTTAATTAAAATAAAAATTAATTACTAATTTTTATTAGAGATAATTACTGTCTCTAGAAAGTATTGGTCTACTTACTAATTTGGTCTACTTACTTATGAATTACTTTCTATATCCCAAATCAACCTCAACCACTTGAACAATAAGGAGAGACAAGAAACTGCACTTCTAATGCTTTGAAATAAGTTCACTTGCATGAATTATCCTTGAATTGACCAAAGTGTGTAACTAGAGGGAGAAGGTTACATTAAAAATATACCTTTTAAAATTTGATGTTAAATCCACTATTGTTTTATACAGAATTGTTTTATAGTCTTTAATTAACGTACAGTATTTAGATTACTTAGTAATTACATTTACATTTACATTTACAGCATTTGGCAGACTCTCTTATCCAGAGCGATGTACATAAATGCTTAAATCTCTATCATCGGATGCATTAATGCTGGTTTACTAGGTTACATACTTAAGATACCATGAGTTTAAAACATTGTTCAAAGTTACAATGAAAAAGTTTCAAAGGTTGTGGTTTTTTTTTTTCTTCAATAAATGCAAAAGATAGGGAAAGAAGTGCTAGTTGCAGTGTTTCCTGAATAAGTGACTCAGCTGTTACTCAGCTGTCCTGACCGCTTGGTGCCAGAACAGAGAAGAGTCTTGTATTAAACTTAGCTCTTACCCTGAGAGATGGTGGGACCAATCGAACAGTGCTGATAATTAATTACACCCAACACTGTATAAAAGTAATTAAAATGTAAACTTACGCATTTCTACATTTTCATAAACACTTCTGCTGGTGAGAAATATTTTACTCGAGACATGGTGACTCGTTATATATAATAAGCAAAGGGAAAAATAAACAAGAGCAAGCTAACAAAATGAAAAAGCCAAAATCCCCTTTTCCCGCGCTCGTGAATCGTCCGGGAATTTGTACGTGTTCAGTAACACCGTAGCTCTTGGGATGGTGTGTGGACCGATGACTTACATGTGCAGCTGTAAAAATTACCTATTATCTACAGCTTTGAAAGTGTCCTATATTATATATTTTTCCAGGGCAACAACAATTCACAACCACCAACAGCGCTCCAGTTTCAGGATGGTTTGTACTGCTAGGATTTTTCATATCTGTATGGATCAACATCATCGTCCTGATTATTTACATTACATGAGAAAATGCAGAGACCAGATTTAATCTAAGACTGCAGGATCTTTAGATTTTCTGTACATCACTGTTCTGTTGTCCTGTGTGTTCCTTTTAGTCTGTGTGTTTTTTGTCCTTGTGCAAATAGTTGACTATAAGAGAAACACAGATGCATGAGATTTACTCTCATGGTGATGTTTATGATATAGACTGTGTGATTATCTTTAATGATTGTTTATAAAAATTTGTTTAAAAGTCATATTTTGGATCTTATTCATATTAAATTGAAATCATTTGAATTTGTGTGCCAGTTGTGTGATGCTGCTGGTATGTGTTGTGAACCTTTTCCTGAGAAGACCAGGAGACTTGGATTTCCTTGTGCAGTAGTCTTTATTGTAGACACTCGATGAACGCTATTTAGTCGGGACCACTTTGTCAAATGAAGATTTATTAGATGATATGCATACAGTTAGTGTTGGTGGTATGGTTCTGTTCTGTGGCATTTACTGTAAATCACTGAACGGTGTTCATCTGTGCACCAGAAGCTGATGGACCTTCCTCCTGCTCTTCTTCCACACTCGGGGGGTGTAGATTGTGAATGTGTAGATTGTTTGCCGTGTAGACACATAATATTAACATTACCTCTGTAGACCTCTCTGTGGCAAAAGAAACGGTTTATTCATCAACCCCATCATCCTGTAAAAATGAGCATTCCATAAAGTACACTTTATAATATTATTTGTCATAATTTATGGTGTATTGAGTAGGTTACTTACAACTGCCTGGGGTTCTGTTGGGACAGGAGGCTCCAAGAGCCAGATAGTATCATACGAATATGTTGGGACCAGTGTTTAATGTAACGGAGTACAAATACAAATACTTCGCTATTTAAATTGATGTCAGCTTTCACTTTTACTCCACTTCCTAGATAAAATATATACTTTTACTCCGATATATTTCCACTAAGCATCTTCGTTACTCGTTACTACAAAATAAAATCAGAAGAAATGTGTGCGACTTCCTCGAGTAAAATCGTTTTACTCATCATCTGCCTCGAAGCCTCTTTTACTTCATTTTAAAGCTCATGTCACGTTCTTGTGCAATTATTGAGTGTGTGTGTGTGTGTGTGTGTGTGTGTGTGTGTGTGTGTGTGTGAGTGTGTGTGACAACGCGCGTACTTCAAAGCGGAACGAAACGCGAGGAGTTAGATGTCTTTTGATGTGAGGGCGCGTGCTAGTGCGGGCTGCAAAATGTAAGAGCGCGATAACAATGTCAATGAGCAAAGAGAAGAAACAAACAGGAGAAAACGACAGAAAATGTCCAAAGGAAACATTGCTTCAAAGCGCAGGGCAAGCCTCAGTTCTGAGCATGTTGATATGTTTACCTTTTTTCATTGCAATCACATGCTCCTTTAAAGACTTTTAAAGCACACACACGTTGAGAGAGACTTTTATATTCTGATTAATATATATATGCTTAAAGCACTCGGTGTGAAACCATGCATGGACTCCTAGGTCCAAGTTCCTGTCCATGTTTTTGCCTCTTAAATACCACAAAGCATTCCAAGAAGACAGTAAAGGCTTATGTTATGCCTGAGCTGTAGATTTTGAATCTTTTAGTTCTGAAAGTTAAGTTGCATGACTTAAAGGCAGTATTTTGGTATTATTATTATTTATTAATTTATTAATTTATTTATTTATTTATTTATTTATTTATTTAATTTGAAAGTAATAGATTTTTTTGTTTTTGCATCTCAGAAAAGGGTTCATTTAAAACCCAGAATTGTCAAATGAGGATTTATTAGATGATATGCACAGTTAGTGTTGGTGGTATGGTTCTGTTCTGGGCAAAATTCCACGCGCCCGTCCGTGCGCATGCATGGACAGAGCGGGGAGAGCAGCGACTAGAACATAAAATAGACCCCCGTATAACAGCAGAACCATTAATCATGCATTTTATTAAATATGCTCACTTACATGTTTTGAATAAATGAATAAATAAATAAAGAGAGAGAGAGAGAGGGAGAGAGAGAGAGAGAGAGAGAGAGAGAGAGAGAGAGAGAGAGAGAGGAAAAAAACGAATACGTAATGAAGAATTATAACGTAAACTGGTACACGAACAACGGGTTCCGGCTAGGTGGAGTCGGGGTTGGAGGAGGGAGTTTAAATCGCAACAGCAGCGATGCGCTAGAAAGCGACTCAAAGCATGGGCATAAATTCCGAGGGTGTACGGAGGGGACATGCCCCCACCCCCCCGGCCCCGAATCGCCCCAAAAAATATTATTGGCCAAAAAAATTGGTCTCCCCCAAAAAAAATATTTAAAAAATATCGCACTCTCTATTGTGAAAAATATATGTATACCTAAATAATTGTCTAAGTAGAAAAAACCCACAAAGAATGCATTTAGAAACAGTTGATTTCCCCCTCACCTTCCTCACAGTGATTTGACCCACTGCCTGCTTTCCCAGTTCATCACCTACTCTGCACACACGAGACAGGTGTGTGGCTGCGGCTCAATTAATGTTGAACTCCATTAAGTAGGGGATTTTATTCACTTTAAATAAAGCGATTCTCTTTAATGTGGTTGATGCAGATTCATTCATAAATTAGTTGCGGCAAAAATGCTGATTAATGATATAATTTTCCAAGAATCTGCTATATTAGCGATTAAAATATAACTTATCTAGTTAACGTTAGCTTGTTTACAATAGCTTGTTGCATAGTGCACTGCAATTAACACGCCAAAGACGTTTTGTTTTTATACATAGAGCAGTTACTGTAAATTCATTATTTAATAATTGATTTTGTTACAAAACATTACTGATTTTATATATATTTTTCACAATAACAGTCATGTTTATATTTTATTGTATGTTGGTGGCTTAACTTTAAACAACACAAACAATGCAATAAATAGTTAAAGAAAAATCTGCTTTGTCATGGAACCTGAGAAAAACTTTGAAAATAACCATAATGACGCAGTCTCCATGCTACAATAATAATGATAGAAACAAAGTTTTTCACTGTGGGGGCATATCTTTATAAGTACAATTAGACTTATTAGTTGGCTCAATCAATGGGAATTTAAAGGGTCGGATAATATGGATGTAGTAACCGGATTGGTGCGCGTCATGAACAGCTGATTATCAGCTGATGCATGCTTGATGACGTTACCTGCCTGAACTAACGGGATGCTTGATTTTTCTAAAAAAAAAAAAGGAAACCAATTAGTTGTTCATTTTAAGAGACCCGTCTTATTTTCTCTTGTATATTTATTATTGCTCTTTAATTAAGCAAAAATACATTTTATCCGATTACTCGATTAATCGAAGACATTTTCGGTAGAATAATTGATTATTAAATATTCGATAGCTACAGCCCTAGTGCGACTGCAATAAGGGAAGTTTGGCGAATCACTGCTCCTACATTGCATTACGCTCCGCACGCTCTATTTCAGCGTAATGTTGCCAAAGGAGAACAGGGTGAAGAAGATAACGTTATACACCCGTGGCCGTATTTGCAAGAAATGTTTCTGTACATTGGAATGAAAAATGAATTCTTCCTACCGGATGAAGTGCCTCTTATGCCTACCGAAAGTCACTGAAACTTTACTTTTTACTTTTACTTCAAATAAGTTACTTAAGTATTTGAAGTAAAAATAAAAAGTAAAATTTCAGTGATTTTCGGTAGGCATAAGAGGCACTTCATCCGGAAGAATCAGGGGCGGTTCTAGGGTCTCATCTTTAGGGGGTTTTAACCCTCAGAGAGAATTTAAAAGCAGAAGAGTTTTATATTATATATTATATGACTACATAGTAAGCCAAAAGTTATGGTATTATTTAAAATGGCAAAAGTGGACACCAAAATTTTATACATGATGTAATGATGTCAGTCTTGAATCAGATCAGTTCATGTATGTGTACATTCTCTACAAACAGTGTGTCTAATGAATGCAGTAATTAATAAAGAAATATTCACAAGACAAAGACCAAATCAATAAATGTTATTTTTATTTAGTATTGAATGGATTGTTTGCATTAATATTTCGTTACAACTCTGGTACAACTCTGGTAATAAGAATAGTGAAATTTCACTTTTGGTTGCCGTCTTTGCGGCTTTCCGCCGATTAACGTTATAGATAAGTGCCTCCAGCTCTGACTGCGCGTGCACTTCGCCTCCAGCTCTGACTGCGCGTGCACTGCGCCTCCAGCTCTGACTGCGCGTTCCTGTGCTTCTCCGTTCAAATAAAGCAGACACTTTTGAAAGACTACAACGCACGTGCGTAAAAGCAAAGTAAAAAATCGCTCTTGGATCAAAGTGATAAATAATTTTCTTTCCCATCGACGACATGTCCTGCATTTAACGTAATTTTTATTGTTTATTTATGAAAGTAAAAATTATACTTTGTTTTAGGGTGGTTGAGATCACAGACAGGGGAGCTGAAGCCACCCTAAAAAAGGCCTAGAACCGCCCCTGCTTAAGTACATTAAATATCCGAAAATTACTTTTGATACTTAAGTACAGTAAATATCAGATACTTTAAGACTTTTACTTGAGTAATATTCTAAAAGGTCACTTTCACTTCTACCAAAGTCTTTTTCTAGTACGATACTTGTACTTTTCCTCAAGTATTGCTTTCTATACAACACTTGACTGCTAGACACTGAATGCTATTTAGTTATTTAATATGTCAAATGTTTGTAAAGCCATGTACTTTACACCTATGATATGCTCAAGGCTTACCTGATTGAATTATGTTTTTATATTTCATTTTAATCTGCTGCCACGTTCTTTTAATGCGTGCAGGATTGCACCTATACATGAAAATTTAATTAATAGGTTTAATAAAAGTCTGTTCTTCCAGTTTCACCTCTGATATAACAGTTGGGAATTTACTCTAAAATAGTTCTTAATTACTAACTACAAATTATATCTTCAACCAGTCTAATTAGATTAATCTCTAGAAAGTATTGGTCTACTTACTTATTAATTACTTTCTAAATCCCAAATTAACCTCAACCACTTGAACAATAAGGAGAGACAAGAAACTGCACTTCTAATGCTTTGAAATAAACAATATACAGTTGCATGAATTATCCTTGAATTGACCAAAGTGTGTAACTAGAGGGAGAAGTTTACATTAAAAATATACCTTTTAAAATTTGATGTTAAATCCACTATTGTTTTATACAGAATTGTTTTATAGTCTTTAATTAAAATTACAGTATTTACATTACTTAGTAATTACATTTACAGCATTTGGCAGACTCTCTTATGTACATAAGTGCTTAAATCTCTATCATCGGATACATTAATGTTGGCTCACTAGGTTACATACTTAAGATACCATGAGTTTAAAACATTGTTCAAAGTTACAATGAGAAAGTTTCAAAAGTTGTGTTTTTTTCTTCAATAAATGTAAAATATAGGGAAAGAAGTGCTAGTTGCAGTGTTTCCTGAATAAGTAGGTCGTTTGAAAAAAGCCAGTGACTCAGCTGTCCTGACCGCTTGGTGCCAGAACAGAGAAGAGTCTTGTAGTAAACTTACCTCTTACCCTGAGAGCTGGTGGGACCAATCGAGCAGTGCTGTAGATCTGAGGGTGCAGTGCGAGGAGTGATAATTACACCCAACACTGTATAAAAGAAATTAAAATGTAAACTTAAGCATTTCTGCATTTTCATAAACATTTCTGCTGGTGAGAAATATGCAGTGTGACACTGTTGCCATGCTGACTCGTTATATATAATAAGCAAAGGGAAAAATAAACAAGAGCAAGCAAACAAAAAGAAAAAGGTCTTTTCCCGCGCTCGTGTATCATCCAGGAATTTGTATGTGGTCAGTAACACCGGATTAGCTATTGGGATGGCGTGTGGACCGATGACTGGCGGATGAATCACAGGACCTGCAATATGTAATAGTGAGAAAAGGAGAAAGAGAGAGAAAACAATACGGGACGTAACAGTGGCAATCTATGCGAATGCTTTTTTTTATGTTCTGGCACTTCAGAAAACCCAAGTAATGAAAACAAACTGACAATTACCTTGAAACAAATATAAACAATACAATTATAACCCAAGTATTTTGAAAAGGTTATCCCCCAATGTGGAAATGTTGTTTTTTCCTTTTCTAGGAATGCAAAAAAAATATGTAAGAAAAATGTCTCAGTCACGGGCAATGTACATGAAGTAAAGTCTCAGTCCTACTTCCCCATAAATACATTATATTTATGATACATAAACCTATTATATTTAATCAGCTGTCTTCTGTCTTCATAGACACTGTTCAGAACCTACAGTAGGCAAACCAAGGAGGCAAAGATGACCAAACAAAAACAACTAAGTTGGTAAAAATGGAATGAAACCCAGAAATTGAATGAACCCAGGCTGTTCTGTAATTGTAGAATTTATTTTCAGCAGTTTTTCTATCACTGAGCCTTCCGTGATGTCCTCAAAGTATCGTGCTACTTTGTTAGCACAGCTGTCTTTCCAACTGAAGCTGCCAACAGATCTGCACTCTAGGGAGTTTAAAAAGTATATAAAGGTGGGAGGAGTGTATAAAGGGAGGTCTTTTCTGACGTTTCAGCTTGCAGGATTTAAATAATTTGCACGTGGAGAATTTCTCAGTTATTATCCCAGGTCCAGCGCCTCAGAAGTCTCATATGAACCTGTGATCTAAAGGTATCTGCTTCGTGCTGCACACAAAAGGAGTTTGAGAAACGTTTGGAAACGTTCCTTGTGAATCTGTAAGTTTTATCTTTTTCTGTTTGTGTTGTTAAATTGTAGTAACACTTAAGTATAAACAGACACACAGTAACTTTACAGCTGTAAAGTCAATGTGGTGTCAGATAATATATCTTTATGTGTGATGATTATTTAATCTTTATTTAAGTCTTTTAAGATGCACCAAAATCAGCTATAAAGTTTCCTTTTCTTTACATCATGCTGCTCTTGTAGGTAACTCTCTTATAGGACTTTCTGAAACACCATGAAGTGGCTTTTAAGACCTGGCATCACTGTGATGGGTAAGTGATACTGTTTATAGTTCTGTATTAAACACTGATGACAGATTCAAACATTTCTTGACATGATGTTGTGTTTACCCTAGTGAGGGAGGGAGGGAGGGGGGGGGGGAAGAGAGAGAGGAATGAGAGGAAGGAGAAGTTGTTGGAAATAGACAGTGTACGTTCTGTGAATTAAAAAGTATAACACGTCTAATTAGGTGTTGAACCTGAACAATCAGTGTAGTGTTTCTGTTGGGAGTGGAAGGAAACCTCGGAAAGACATTGATATCACTTACTGCACCATGTGCTCCTTCTCTGTTGATTTTTTCTCTATCTGACACCTGTACGGTGTTCAACCAACTTCATCACATGTACTATTTCCCCTTTGTTGCCCTCACGGTGAAGTATCCGCTTTGTTTGGCTTCCACGAACCCCAGCTACATACAGGCCTGAACTGTTAGACTGAGTACTGCTTATTAAGAGGCTTTTATTATTTATTATTTATTTTATGGCCATTTATTGATTAATAATTGGGATGTGTTATTAATAATTATCTTTTCAAACTGAACATTTGAGTTTGAAAAGTAATCTGGTCAATATTTTACACGAAATCCATATATAGTAAACTGTTTGTATCGTTTATGTTGTGTTGTGTTGTGTATATTTACAAGATTAAATTGAATTTCACATTTCTTGATACCTGTCAGTTTAATAGGTAATTATCAATAGAACCCACACTCAATGTAAATCAGAGATAAGACAAATAGATTAAGTTTAAGATTTTCAGTGAAATTAAAAGAGCTCAGGTTCTTCACCCCATAATAGCCAGTAACACTACACGTGTATTAAATAAATAAAAGAAAGAAAAAATAATAAGCTTGAACATGAAACTGCTCTTTCTTCAGACTTGTCCATCGCCCCTAAAAGAGAGAGAAAAAAGCTTTAATGAGTATATTGAATATACCTGTTGAGTTTTGTCCCTTGGTTCGGTTTATTTAAACATATATGAACACAGCAATCGTGCTCAGATCTGCACTGAATCAATCAGGCTTAGACGACCTGAACAATGTACTGAACGAGGATTGTTTTCCAAAAGAAACAGCTTTAAATTATGGATTTATGGTGTGTCACATATTCAAAATATCTTTTCTGATTTATTCTCTGATCTGTTAGTTTGCCTGCTGATGCATCAGTGCCAAGCCTTCATCGTCAGAGAATCGATGGTGAATGAAGCCCTGACCCTCCAGTGTAAGTGCCCAGGAAACTGATCAGTGGTTCAGTGGATCCGCTTCATTCCTGACAAAGTTGTCATTGTTCAGAGCTGGATTTGTTCAAAACAAGAGCATTTTCAGAGAAGATTACACTGATCGTGGATGGTGCTATGGAGACTGTTCACTGTTTTGTTGTCCTGTGTGTTCCTTTTATTCTGTGTGTTTATTGTCCTGTTCTCATCTCACACTGTTGTGTATTTGCACTTTATGCTGCAATCTTATGTACTGTTACGTGTTACACCATGATCCTGGAGTCATTTTTGTTCTATCATGTACAAGCTATATAGCTGTGATGTGTGAAGGGACTCGTGGCTGGTGATAGAAATTTGTGGAGTAACTGCCATATCACGTGTAACTGCCATACAACGTGCACCTGGTTATCTAGTGTTAATTTCGTATATATATATATATATATATATATATATATATATATATATATATATATATATATATATATAAAAAGTAAATTACCAACTTAATGCAAGTTATACATGGTATTGCACACACCATTATTGATGATATTTGGAGCAATATTACATGTAATTGTTAAACTTGATTCCCTTACATATACATTTGCTTTTAAGCCTAATTATTCATTTTGATTATAATAATCTAGCCATGGGGGTCACAGTCCAGTGACTTCTGTGCCGGTCCCAAGCCCGGATAAATAGAGAGGGTTGCGTCAGGAAGGGCATCCGGCGTAAAACATTGCCAAATCTAACCATGCGAATCGTCAGTACGAATTTCATACCGGATCGGTCGAGGCCCGGGTTAACAACGACCGCCATTGGCGCCGTTGACCTACAGGGCGCTGGTGGAAATTGGGCTACTGTTGGTCGAAGAACTAGAGGAGGGAGGAGAGTACACAGACAGAGAGAGAAGAGGAAAGGTAAGAGTGTAGGACTGAGAATAGGAACTCTGAATGTTGGTACTATGACAGGGAAAGGTAGAGAGCTGTCTGATATGATGGAGAGAAGGAAGGTGGATATACTGTGTGTACAGGAGACCAGGTGGAAGGGTAGCAAGGCTCGTAGTATAGGAGCAGGATTCAAGCTGTTTTATTATGGTGTGGATAGTAAGAGAAATGGGGTAGGTGTGGTCCTGAAGGAGGAGTTTGTGAGGAATGTTCTGGAGGTGAAGAGAGTGTCAGACAGGGTGATGAGTCTGAAGTTAGAGATTGAAGGAGTGATGTTGAATGTTGTTAGTGGTTATGCCCCACAGGTAGGTTGTGAGTTAGAGGAGAAAGAGAGATTCTGGTGTGAATTCGATGAGGTGATTGAGAGTATTCCCAAGGGTGAGAGAGTGGTGATAGGAGCGGATTTTAATGGACATGTTGGTGAGGGGAACACAGGTGATGAGGAGGTGATGGGCAAGTTTGGAGTTAAGGAAAGGAACCTTGAAGGACAGATGGTAGTGGACTTTGCTAAGAGGATGGACATGGCTGTGGTTAACACTTATTTTCAGAAGAGGGAGGAACATAGAGTGACTTACAAGAGTGGAGGTAGGAGAACACAGGTAGACTACATCCTTTGTAGAAGAGGCAATCTGAAAGAGATTAGTGACTGTAAAGTGGTAGTGGGAGAGAGTGTAGCCAGACAGCATAGGATGGTGGTGTGTAGGATGACTCTGATGGTCTGTAAGAGGAAGAGGTCAAAGATAGAGGAGAAAACTAAGTGGTGGAAGCTGAAAAAGGAGGAATGTTGTGAGGAATTTAGACAGAAGTTGAGGCAGGCTCTGGGTGGTCAGGTAGTGCTGCCGGATGACTGGGAAACTACAGCAGAAATGATCAGGGGGACAGGGAGAAAGGTGCTGGGTGTGTCATCTGGAAGGAGGAAAGAAGATAAGGAGACTTGGTGGTGGAATGAGGAAGTTCAGGATAGTATCCAGAGGAAGAGATTAGCCAAGAAGAAGTGGGATATGGACAGGACTGAAGAGAATAGACAGGAATACAAGGAGTTACAGCGCAGAGTGAAGAGGGAGGTGTCTAAGGCCAAGCAGAAGGCATATGAAGAGTTGTACACTAGGTTAGATACTAGAGAAGGAGAGAAGGACTTGTACAGGTTAGCTAGACAGAGGGATCGAGATGGGAAGGATGTGCAGCAAGTTAGAATTATTAAGGATAGAGATGGAAGGCTGCTCACAAGTGAGGAGAGTGTACAGAGGAGATGGAAGGAATACTTTGAGGAGCTGATGAATGAGGAAAATCAGAGGGAAAAAAGAGTAGAAGGGGTGAACTTTGTGGAACAAGAAGTAGATAAGATTAGAAAGGATGAAGTCAGGAAGGCTTTAAAGAGGATGAAAAGTGGAAAGGCAGTTGGTCCTGACGACATCCCGGTAGAGGTCTGGAAGTGTCTAGGAGAGGCAGCAGTGGAATTTTTAACTAGTTTGTTCAACAGGGTATTAGAAAGTGAGAGGATGCCTGAGGAATGGAGAAGGAGTGTGTTAGTGCCGATCTTTAAGAATAAGGGTGACGTGCAGAGTTGCAGCAACTATAGGGGGATAAAGTTGATGAGCCATACAATGAAGTTGTGGGAAAGAGTAGTGGAAGCTAGGTTAAGGAAGGTGGTGGAAATTTGTGAGCAGCAGTATGGCTTCATGCCCAGAAAGAGCACAACAGATGCAATTTTTGCTCTGAGAATGTTGATGGAGAAATATAGGGATGGTCAGAGGGAGTTGCACTGTGTATTTGTAGACTTTGAGAAAGCGTATGACAGGGTGCCAAGAGAAGAGCTGTGGTACTGTATGAGGAAGTCAGGAGTAGCAGAGAAGTATGTCAGAGTGGTGCAGGACATGTATGAGAGGAGCAGGACAGTGGTGAGGTGTGCTGTAGGTCAGACAGAGGAGTTCACAGTGGAGGTGGGACTGCATCAGGGATCGGCTCTGAGCCCCTTCCTGTTTGCTATAGTGATGGACCAGTTGTCAGAGGAGGTCAGACAGGAGTCTCCTTGGACGATGATGTTTGCAGATGACATTGTGATCTGTAGTGAGAGCAGGGAGCAGGTGGAGGAAAACCTGGAGAGGTGGAGGTTTGCGCTGGAGAGAAGAGGAATGAAAGTCAGTCGTAGTAAGACTGAGTACATGTGTGTGAATGAAAGGAAGGGAAGTGGAACAGTAAGGTTACAGGGTGAAGAGGTGAAGAAGGTACAGGAGTTTAAGTACTTGGGGTCAACAGTCCAGAGTAATGGAGAGAGTGGGAAAGAAGTAAAGAAGCGAGTGCAGGCAGGTTGGAGTGGTTGGAGAAAGGTGTCAGGAGTTCTGTGTGATAGGAAAATATCAGCAAGAATCAAGGGGAAGGTGTACAGGACAGTGGTGAGACCGGCCATGCTGTATGGTTTAGAGACAGTGTCACTGAAGAAGAGACAGGAGTCAGAGCTAGAGGTAGCCGAACTGAAGATGTTGAGGTTCTCTTTGGGAGTGACAAGATTGGACAGGATTAGGAACGAGTACATCAGAGGGACAGCTCATGTTGGACGTTTGGGGGACAAAGTTAGGGAGGACAGATTAAGATGGTTTGGACATGTTCAGAGGAGGGAGAGTGAGTATATTGGTAGGAGAATGTTGGACATGGAGCTGCCAGGCAGGAGGCAAAGAGGAAGGCCAAAGAGGAGGTATATGGATGTAATTAATGAGGATTTGAAGCTAGTGGGTGCAAGTGTTGAGGATGCAGAAGATAGGGATAGGTGGAGAAAGATGATTCGCTGTGGCGACCCCTGAAGGGAAAAGCCGAAAGAAGAAGAAGATTCATTTTGATTATAATGTGATTGTGACAGGGGCGTGGGAAGAGGTTTTTAGGTTGGGGGTGCTGAGTTTTTTCTGTTACCACTTTTGAATAAGAAACAATATCAAGGATATAAAACTTGTCAAAACTCTGCGAATCACAAAAGTATCAGTGAGATCAGTTACTTTATTAATACTGCTTTTAATCGTAATGCAAAGACCGGTCATCGGGACATACTGTAAGCTGTCATGTACAATAAAAGATCCTGTGCAGCGACAGGAAATATAATTTAACACAAAAAGCCTGCCTAGACGGTGGACTTGCGCTCAGTTTTTTTTTTTTTTTGAGCGGCGTGTGGACGAATTGTTTCTACGCAACATTTAAAATTGTTTCTATTTTAAAGGCGTAACAGCTGATGAAAAAGCAGAGACAATTGTAGACGAAAATGAAGAGAGATTTTATCTTAGTTTTTATTTTATACAAAACATTTTCGTCTCGTCTTTTTTCGTCAACAATAATGCATGTTAATTTAGTCTTAGTCAGCGTTTTTGGACAGTGGTGCAGTCTCGTCATCGTCTCGTCTTAGTCATGAAAAAAAGGTTGTTGACGATCATATTTCGTCTCGTCTCGTCTGACGAAATTAACACTATGGTTATCCTTATGTGACAATCTCATCCAATACAATAAAGAAACAAAGTGAAATTAAGAGAAAAATGAAATAAAAGACAAAAAAAAGACAGAAAGCAAAGAAAAAGGAAGCTATGGAAAATAAACTAAAAGAAATGGGGAAACTGTTGTATGAAATAAAGAAATTGAATATATCTGATTAAATCTGTAAAGAAAAGATCCAGAAGGAAGCTGGTTCAACCAAAAGAGGAACAGACACTGTACCACTGTATGCTGCAATCTTATGTACTGTTATGTGTTGCACCATGAACCTGGAGTCATTTTTGTTACATCATATATAAGATAAAAACCCACTTGACTTGATATGATATGTTTTATTTGTGTTTCTCTACAACAGTTCGAATACCTCAAGCATAAACCTTTTAAATAAATGACACGTTTCTATAGTTTGCACTCTATAGTTAGGAGGAAGACAGTAACAGACTTCCTGCATCCATGTCACCTATTGACAAAAGTGAAAAAAAGTTTTAATCTGAATTTGTGAGCATTTTACATCACCTAAGTGTGTATATTTTTTTTGTTTTAATGTTTTAATGTAAGGTGGATAAAGGAAAATGAACCATAAATGAAATATGGAGTATAAAATATTATTGATTGTATTATGTTCATTGTTGTGTTTGTTTAGTGCTGCCAGACTCCAGTAGTCACACAAAACAAAGAGGAAACACAATTTAAAGGCATTTTAAATGTCTACACAACTCCTTAATTAACATTTACTTTATTTTACTTGTATTAAGTATAATGCTGGAGTGACCTGTAGAGGTTCAGGAAAGGTCTTTCAGAGGTCCTAATAGACAATTCTTTAACCATTTATTTTTCTCATTAGTTGTAAAAAATGTCACCAGAGCATTTTATAGAGCAAAACACATTGTGAAGTGTTTTATTATAAACTTTGCTTTAAACTGTATTTTAAGATATATATACTGATACATAATAATGTATGAATAATGATACACTTTTGTGATGCATATTAAAGGTACGAAAGATAAAAGTTTCCAAAATTTAGAGAAGAGTTTTCTGAGAAAATGTGTATTTGTACATTTACACACACACACACACACACACACACACACACACACACACACACACGCACACACTTGTAGAAGTAGGTAATATATAAATAATCACACACGTTTTAAAAGCAGGGGCCTGTTTCAGAAAGCAGGTTAAGTGAAAACTCTGAGTAAGTTAACCCTGAAATGAGGGAAACTCTGGGTTTTCCGTTTCAGAAAGGGAGGTAAGTTAAACCCGAGAAAGCAGGTTAAGTTAAGCCCGTTTCTGAAAGAGAGGTAACTTATACTCAGAGTCAGTTACCATAGTAACTTACTCTGTGAACCTAACCTGGTCGGGAGCAGGGGGCCTGTTTCAGAAAGGAGGTTCAACCAACTCTGAGTTTAAACTTGAACTCTGAGTTGACAAACCCCGAGATGGGAAACTCTGAGTTTTCGGTTACAGAACAGCTGAAATGAGTTAGTTTTATCAACTCCAAATTGACTGACTCTGAGTTAAGCACTTGCACCACAACTAAAAAAAGCCATTATCAATGGAGCGCAGATATAATGAGTCACCATGGCAACAGCGTCAGACAAAAGAAAAGTCTGCATATTTCTCACCAGCATAACCGGAATTTTAAAAAAAAAAAAAAAAAAAAAGCAACACTGCTGTATGAAACTATAGTATATATATATATATATATATATATATATATATATATATATATATATATATATATATATATATATATATATACTATTGTGTATATATGTACCTTTAAAAGTTTTTTTTTTTTTTTTATATTTTTGATGTAAACTTCTCCCTCTGGTTACATTTATACAATCGATCCTGTTGATGAAGAGTCTGTATTAATTCGTTTGAGCCCAGAGTGGATTTTTGCATTTTTATTTGAGCGATATTGTTTTTCTTTACAGTCAATAAGATCCATAATCTCATCCATCCTTACATCAGCCATCACGGCCGTGCTCTTACATCCGAGCAGATGCTTTGCGTTGCCTTACGTTTCTTTGTGAATTGTAGTTTTGTGTAGAACATCGGGGATGCAGAACATATTAGTAAGGCTACTGTTTGCAGAGCGGTCTGGAAATTGTGTCTCGCTCTTAAGCGCTTTCTGACAATTTTTGTGTTGTTTCCTGATAAAATAAAATACTGTTCTTCCAGTTTCACCTCTGATATTATAACAGTTGGGAATTTACTCTAAAATAGTTCTTAATTACTAACTACAAATTACATCTTCAACCAGTCTAATTAGATTAATGTAATAATTACTATCTCTAGAAAGTATTGGTCTACTTACCAATTTGGTCTCCTTACTTATTAATTACTTTCTAAATCCCAAATTAACCTCAACCACTTGAACAATAAGGAGAGACAAGAAACTGCACTTCTAATGCTTTCAAATAAACAATATACAATTGCATGAATTATCCTTGAATTGAACAAAGTGTGTAACTAGAGGGAGAAGTTTACATTAAAAATATACCTTTTAAAATTTGATGTTAAATCCACTATTGTTTTATACAGCAGTGTTGCTTTTTTTTTTTTTTTTTTTTTTAAATACCTGTTCAAATTCTCCATATGCTTGCATAAGCACTTCCAGTTCTGCTGGTGAGAAATATGCAGACTTTTCTTTTGTCTGATGCTGTTGCCATGGTGACTCGTTATATTTGCGCTCCATTGATAATAGCTTTTTTTAATTGTGGTGCACACGCTTAACTCAGAGTCAGTCAATTTAGAGTTGATAAAACTAACTCATTTCAGCTGTTCTGTAACCGAAAACTCAGAGTTTCCCATCTCAGGGTTTGTCAACTCAGAGTTCAAGTTTAAACTCAGAGTTGGTTGAACCTCCTTTCTGAAACAGGCCCCAGGAATTTTATTTGTTGTTATTTCCACTATATGGCGCTAGATTACAAAAAATCCTTTTGTTTATTTTGGTTATACCAGAGGAAGTGGGACAGGGGCCTGTTTCAGAAAGATGGTTCAACCAACTCTGAGTTTAAACTTGAACTCTGAGTAAGTTAAATATTAAATAAATAAATATATATAATAACAATATATACATATAACATTTAATATATTGAACCTGATCATTGATTATTTTGGCTGTTTCAGCAATTTAAATGCTCTAATGCCAAAAAAAACAATAGAAGATTACAGAGATTTGTCCTCAATTTTTGTATCTCCATTGTTACACCTGAGTCCTTCAGGGTTAAGGGCCTTGCTCAGAGGCCCAGAAAAAGCAGCTTGGTGTACTTGGAAGTTGAAATCACGACCTTAGTAAGTAGTTTACTACCTTAACACTGATCTACCACTTCACCTCGTTTTGTACAGTATGTAATTGATTAATATGTCTTTCACTATTTTGAATAATTAAACCATTAGTTGTTGTTTTTTTATTGCTAAAGGCATATATGTTTATGATGATTTATTTAATCTGGTTTACATCATAATGAAGAATGATCTATCAACTCTGATCGTGTTTTGTGATGTGTTGCCTGTTCTGAAAATGTATCATTTTATGTCAAGTCAAGAAGCTTTAAGCGTTAAGTGTTGGATCAACTGAAGCCTCCTGTGCTCCAGGTCAGGGCAGGGTCAGACCTCCGTGAAGTTGGCACCCCATAAAAAAAAATCACCAAAACTATGCCATTTGTTTGTGCTACGTTTGTGCTGATTTGTGCCACAAAAACGAATGTTTGTGCTGGTTTGCTGTTTGAGATATTAAACATTATTTTTTTGACCGTGTGACGTCAAAAAACGTCACAGGGTTGTGTTTGTGACATAGCTTGACTTTGGATCACTTTAATTTATACTGCGTGGACATTCTTCAAAAAAAATCTCATTTTGTGTTGCTAGCAACAAAGAAATTCACAGACATTTTAGGATGACATGAGGGGCAAGTATATAATGACAAATCTCATTGTTGGGTAAAACTGTTCCTTTAGCTGGTTTGCCATTATGATCCATGGTTGGCAAGGTTAATCATGCTAACAACATGCCAGCACACTATCAAGTCATCAGGTAATTAAAACAATTCTTCTATGTATTGTTTTAAAAATATTTTGAACAAAAAGAAACACATCTCACCCGTCATTGCTTGCTTGCTAGCATAGTTTTGGTGATTATTTCTTTTTATGGGGTGCTAACTTCACGGAGGTCAGGGTCATACTCAGGGCACAAAGCCACAGACACTTAAGGCCTAAAGCTCGCCTGAGGCTGAAACACAATTAATCAAGGATATCTTGTACGTAACCTGTAGGGGGATCTAAAATGTAGATTGTAAACAACTATTTTAGACTTCCCTTACTTTAGACTTGTCCATCACCCCTAAAAGAAAAAGTGTTATCTTAAGATCATTTAAATTTACATATCATCCAAAAAATACTTAAGTCAAGTTGGTCCAGTAATCACACAGTAATGTTGTCTTTATTCGGCACTCAACACACTGTTACGTGTTACACCATGATCCTGGAGTCATTTCTGTTCTATTGTGTATATAGCTGTGATTTGTGTAAAGACTCGTGGCTGTTGAGGCACTGACTCTTTTAGAGTCAGATTTACAAATATATAAATTCAATAAAGTATCTGATATTCACCATTCAGTTGTCTGCTTGCACACTGATTAATGTTTATTTAATGTCTCCTGTTTCAACTTGAACAGTCATCCATCCATCCATCCATTATCTACCGCTTATCCGGGGCCGGGTCGTGGGGGCAGCAGTCTAAGCAGGGATACCCAGACTTCCCTCTCCCCAGACACTTCCTCCAGCTCTTCCGGGGGAATACCGAGGCATTACCAGGCCAGCCGAGAGACATAGTCCCTCCAGCCTGTCCTAGGTCTTCCCCGGGGCCTCCTCCCGGTTGGACATGCCCGGAACACCTTCCCAGGGAGGCGTCCAGGAACTTGAACAGTCATAGTTATAGAATAGATCTTTCAAAATCTTTTTCAGAAGAAGTTGAATACAAGTAAACTAAAGTAAATGTTAATTAAGTCATTGTGTAGATGTTTAAATACTGTTGTGTTTCCTCTTCATTCCAGTGTATAATCTGGAAGTGCAGGAGCACTATTTAATTTTCTTATTAGTTGTAAGAAATGTCAGCAGAACATCTCTGTTCTATAAAATCTCAGATTGTGTGAAACACTCATGTTTTTTGTTTTTTTTTACTTTAAACCATATTTTAAAATGTATATACTGTATAACCACACACTTGTGTGATGCATATTAAAGGTACAAAAGAGAGTTCCAGCGTAGTGACGATAAATTGTGTCCTAAGTCTAGGCCAAAACTTGATAAACAAATTCAGATTATGTTGAAATGTAGAGAACATTAGTATTTGTGTTATATGATCATATTTGCTTTTGTTATTCATATTAAATTTAAATCATATGAATGAATATTTTAATCACACTAACATGCAGGGCTTTTTATTTGTTAAAATTATTCTTTGTAGACTATTTCCACTAGATTACATGAATTCTGTTTGCATTATTAATATAGGTTAGATTAGATTAGATTAGATTGGATTAGATTCAACTTTATTGTTATTACACATGTACAAGTACAAGGCATATGTTAGTTACATATTTGTCAGGACTCAGCCCAGACTTTTTGCCATGTGCCTTTGTTTACGTTCCTCGTCATGTGTCGTGCATAAGAGCACGTGATCTCGTTTAGAGTTCGTTTAAAAAAAGCTCCCGAGCAGATGAACTGAGTTTGTATCCCAGTTCCTGCTCCTACAGATGTCTCATATGAACCTGTGATCTAAAGGTAAAGCTCTTACTGCTTCGTGCTGCACACAAAAAGAGTTTGAGAAACGTTTTGAAACGTTTATTGTGAATCTGTAAGTTTTTTATCTTTTTCTGTTTGTGTTGTTAAATTGTAGTAACACTTAAGTATAAACAGACACAGTAACTTTACAGCTGTAAAGTCAATGTGGTGTCAGAAAATATATCTTTATGTGTGATGATTATTTAATCTTTATTTAAGTCTTTTAAGATGCACTCAGTTAACTCATAGATCATCAGCTATAATGTGTGTGTGTGTGTGTGTGTGTGTGTGTGTGTGTGTATGTATGTGTGTGTGTGTGTGTGTGTGTGTGTGTGTGTGTCTGCTCTTGTAGGTAACTCTTATAGGACTTTCTGAAACACCATGAAGTGGGTTTTAAGTCCTGGCATCACTGTGATGGGTAAGTGATACTGTTTATAGTTCTGTATTAAACACTGATGACAGATTCAAACATTTCTTGACATGATGTTGTGTTTACCCTAGTTGTGTTTTACCATGGAACCTCTAGAAAATGACTCAATGGAGTCATTTTCGTTCTATCATGTACAAGTTATATAGCCGTGATGTGTGAAGGGACTCGTGGCTGGTGAGGCACTGATTCTTTCAAAGTCAAATTTACAAATTTATGAATTCGACCGAATGTCTTAAATTCACCCTTCAGTTGTCTGCTTGCACATTGATTAATGTTTAGTTGTGTTTATTAGTGGGATCCAGAATATTGTATGGTGGCGTTTTGGACAAGAGAGATGTGCTGGATTGGATGGGGTTCTGTTGGGGTTCTCATTAAACCTACAAGTGACTACAAGACAACAAGTTGACAGACAACAGCAGCAACTATATTTGCAGTAACTTTCTGTAAATATTAACATAATGTAGTAACTGAAACATAATGTGCAGTGATGATACACTGATTGTTACTAATAGCATTTATTTCTGGATAGTGAAGGAGTCACCGCGTTAATCAGAGTATCTGTGTTTTATTCTGTAAGGAAGTGAGATTCATCCCATAATGTAGAGTTCACTTACAGTATGTATGCATGAATATTTTCTCGTGTATGAATATCAATTTAAGCAGCTGCATAATTATGTGTGTGGTTGTTGTGTTATTTGTGTGTTGGGGTTTGTTTTGGGTTGATGCATAAACAAATTGTTTAAGTTAAATATAAAAAGTTTTATAAATTAATGTTGTAAAAGTTAAAATTTGTTGTGCAGCAGAGTGATGTGATGTATTATTTATTTAATGCTTTTTATAAATACTTTAAATATGCTGGTAAAAATTATTATAAAACAATTTGTATTTTGTTTGTAAGTTTTATTACATAATGTGTCATGTGATAGGAACAGAGCTGAGAGAAAAAGAGGGAGGGAGGGAGAGTGAGAGAGAAAGAGAAAGAGAGGGAGGGAGGGGGAGAGAGGGAAACAGAAGTTTTGGAAACGGAGCTGCTGACCTTAAAATAGACAGTGTACGTTCTGTGAATTAAAAAGTATAACACGTCTAATTAGGTGTTGAACCTGAACAATCAGTGTAGTGTTTCTGTTGGGAGTGGAAGGAAACCTCGGAAAGACATTGATATCACTTACTGCACCATGTGCTCCTTCTCTGTTGATTTTTTCTCTATCTGACACCTGTACGGTGTTCAACCAACTTCAACACAGGTACTTATTTCCCCTTTGTTGCCCTCACGGTGAAGTATCGTTTGTTTGGCTTCCAGAAACCACAGCTACATACAGGCCTGAACTGTTAGACTGAGTACTGCTTATTAAGAGACTTTTATTATTTATTATTTATTTTATGGCCATCTATTGATTAAGAAGTGGGATGTGTTATTAATACTTTCTTTTGAAACTGAACTTTTGAGTTTAAAAAAGTAATCTGGTCAATATTTTACACTAAATCCATATATAGTAAACTGTTTGTATCGTTTATGTTGTGTTGTGTTGTGTATATTTACAGGATTAAATTGAATTTCACATTTCTTGATACCTGTCAGTTTAATAGGTAATTATCAATAGAACCCACACTCAATGTAAATCAGAGATAAGATCTGCACTGAATCAATCAGGCTTAGACGACCTGAACAATGTACTGAACGAGGATTGTTTTCCAAAAGAAACAGCTTTAAATTATGGATTTATGGTGTGTCACATATTCAAAATATCTTTTCTGATTTATTCTCTGATCTGTTAGTTTACCTGCTGATGCAGCAGTGCCAAGCCTTCATCGTCACAGAATCGAAGGTGAATGAAGCCCTGACCCTCCCGTGTAACTGCTTAGGAAATTGTCCAGTGGTTTGGTGGTTTCGCTCCAGTCCTGGTGGAGCTGGTGTTGTTGCTGAGAGCTGGAAGTGTTCAAAACAACAGTTTTGTCAGGAAAGATTTACACTACCAGGAGATACAAGCAGTGGAGATTTCTCCCTGACGATCAGTTCAGTAACCTACAATGATTCCGGCTCCTACAAGTGCAGATGTAATGAAATATCAGTGACTGAAGTAAAGCTGAAAGTTATCAGTAAGTGCTCTTGCTGTCATCAGCAGAACATTCTGTCATTCTTAACATGTCTGTAGTAAAGTCTGACCAGCCACATTAAATGCTAAACTGTAATAACGTGATTTGTTTTTGTTTATCCGGAAGTTCCGACAGTTGTAAAGGCTTTCGAGGGGAAGAACGTCACTCTCCCGTGTTACTGAGAGAACCACGAGCTGTGTTACTGAAGGTAGAAGGTAAATACATCTGTTATTCTAATGATACTTACAGACCTTGTGAACTGAAAGTTAAAGGTTTTGTTAAGTTCCTGTGAGCTGAGTGAACATTCTAGTGTAGAGTTTATTTGTAAATTCAGTCCCACTTTGTACGGTTTTTATACTGATGTACTGTAGTCAGTCTCCATGCATGTCAGGTAGTGTGTTAACATCCAAACGACACAAAAATGTCTCTTATTGTTGATGTTAATAAATAATCAAATAATATATATATTTTTTTCTCCAGGGTAACAACAATTCACAACCACTAACAGTGTTCCTGATCATTTACATTATGAGAAAATACTGAGACCAGATTTAATCTAAGACTGCAGGATCTTTAGCTTTCCTGTACATCACTGTTCTGTTGTCCTGTGTGTTCCTTTTATTCTGTGTGTTTATTGTCCTGTTCTCATCTCACACTGTATGCAATCTTATGTACTGTTACGTGTTACACCATGATACATGGTATTTTTGTTCTATCATGTACAAGCTATATAGCTGTGATGTGTGAAGGACTCATGGCTGGTGAGGCACTGATTCTTTTAAAGTCAGATTTACAAATTTATGAATTCAACCGAGTATCTTAAATTCACCATTCAGGTGGCTGCTTGCACATTGATTAATGTTTATTTAATGTCTCCTGTTTTAACTTGAACTGACATATTAAATGAAGAGGAAACACAACAGTATTTAAACGTCTACACAATGACTTAATTAACATTTACTTTAGTTTACTTGTATTCAACTTCTTCTGAAAAAGATTTTGAAATGCTGAAGCCACCACAAGTGTTTTATTTCCTTTGTTTTAAACCATATTTAAACATACAGGTACTGTATAAAGATATGCTTTTATGATGATTATTAGAGGTACAAAAGTGACAAGACGTTCTGTACTAAGTCTAAGCCAAAAACTGCTGATCAAATTATGAATATGTTGAAATGTAGAGAACATTTATATTTGTGTTAGATGATATATTTTTTTTTGTTCAATGCTTTAATTTTGTGTTTTTCACTAATGAACTAATGTTATAAAACTTTTTCAGTTTTTGTTCAGTGTTTTTTTCAGACACAATAATATAATAAAATGTATTCGGTAAGAGGGCAGAAAAGGGTATTTCATTAACTTTCTCTGCCTTTTTTTATAAACAAAGTGCACACTATTGTTTCTGAAAAATAAAGTAAATGCAAATGCAACTAACCAAAAGCACAAACCGTTTCAGGCTCTAATTCTTAATCTTTTATTTTTACCCTGTTGAGAACTACTGAGTTAGAGGTTTTTGTTCAGTATCAGTAAAAGATTTACACGTTTCCCTTTTGTTGCACTTCTTCTCTGGCTTATTATCTCCCTGTATGTTCTGACCTCAAGACCATAAAAGGTTTCAATACATTTGAAACGACGTCGCAAACAGACTTGTTACACACATGGCAGTTTGCAATGTTTTCACTTACAGAAGTAAATTAGTTCCATACCACGCTTTTTGTATCAAGCATTCACCGTCTGATGCTGCAGGATGCAGACAGAAGTGTGTGCTTGCACTTGGCTTGAGTCATGTTTTGGCAGAACCACTCTTTCCTCATGCAGCAGTAATGCAGTTCCCTTTCGGAACTCACAAAAAAACACAAAAACACAAAAGATATCTGTGCTACAATTATTGCCAAACTCCATGGTAGTGGTATGGCAAATAGTGTAGTTTCATCAATTGTTAGTGATTTGGAAGAACTTGCTGGTGGACTGCACTCCCAAGTAAAGCAAGAAATACTGTCCACTGTGCCAAAAGATAACCCTGTAAGATCTACATTGGAAAAGGGGATTGTGGAGCTAGTGGAAAAAAATTTAGGAGTTTGATATGATACAAGGCGTAATAAAAATACAGGTACTTATGATCAGGTCCCAGTGAAAGACACTTTTGTTTACATTCCAATTTTGGAAACCATCAAATTTATCTGCCGCAATTCTTATATTTGTGAATTACTTGCAAAACCATGTGTATCAAAAGACAGATATGAAGACTTTTCTGATGGAAGTTATTTTAAGTCACATCCATTGTTCTCAAAAACACAGACTTCTTTACAAATTCAGCTTTACTATGATGACTTTGAGACTGCTAACCCACTGGGTTCAAAACGTGGTGTTCACAAAGTTGGTGCTCTCTATTTTGTCCTCCGAAATCTGCCTCCAAAGTTAAACTCTGTATTGATGAACATTCATTTGGTTGCACTGTTTCACACAGAAGATGTGAAAAACTATGGCTTTGATCCTATTTTACAGCCTCTGATTGATGACATCAAAATATTGGAGAGTCATGGCATTGATTTGCCTTTCTCATCTGAAAAGGTCTATGGCACTATATGTCAGATAACTGGGGACAACTTGGGGATGCATGGAATAATGTGTTTTGCAGAGTCTTTCAGTGGACGTCACTTCTGTCGTTTGTGTTTGATTGAAAAAGATGATTCTCAGAATGTTTCCAAAGAGGATGACCCAAAGATAATTTTGCGTGGAAAAGAGCTTTTTGAAATGCACTGCAGTGAGTTGCAATCAAATCCACAAAAGCTATGTGTGTTTGGTCTAAAGAAGAATTCAACTCTTAACAGCCTACAGTACTTTCATGTTTGCTACAACTTTTCTTTGGACATAATGCATGACATACTTGAAGGGGTGGCTCAGTATGAGAAAGTTACTGTTTGAATATCTCTCTGAAAATGTTTTGTCTCAACCTGGTCTTTTGTCACGAATCTATGCTTTTGACTATGACTACTTGGAGCGCAAAAATCGTCCGACAAGGGTCAACTTGGACAGTATAGGCAATGATATAGGACTCAACTCTATTCAGACTCTTTGTCTGGTAAGAAACATTCCTTTGATTTTTGGTGACATTGTGCCAGAAGGAAACCAGAACTGGACTTTGCTGTTGCTTTTACTGCAGATAATTAACATCATATTCTCTCCATCTGTTACACTAGGCATGACTGTGCATTTGAAGCATTTAATAATGGATCATCATGACTTGTTCAAACACTTGTATCCAGGTAGAAACCTGATTCCTAAACATCATTTTATGTTACATTACCCGTCTTGTATTCGAAAAATTGGACCATTAATACATATGTGGAGTATGAGATTTGAGGTAAAACACAGGGTTTTCAAAAGCACACTTAAAAACTTCAAGAACATCACAGTATCACTTGCCAAAAAACATCAAATGTCCATAGCATCCAATTGGGAAACATCTTCTGTCACGGACGCGGGATAAAAACGGACCCAAATGCAGGACAGCTTAACAGAAACAGGGTTTATTAACTTATAAAACCACTAAACAGGACAAAGACAAAACAGACGAAGACAACAGAGGATTCCGCTCTGCACAAGGCAACGCGGCTCAACTAAATAGTACAAATAATTAATCCGACATGAGGGACAGTTGTGCAGAGGCGGGGAGGAAAAGACAAGGGCGGGGCAGACACATGAACACAGAACCGTCCATTGTTTCGGCTCTCACTTCTCATTGGAGGCTTAGAAAACTACAATTCGGTGTCAGATTTGTAGTCCAGACTATTAGGAATCAAACAACCCCTCACATGAGCCAATCGGTGCTCGTAGAGCAGAGATAGACAGCTTAGAAGCCAATGATGGCTCTCCATTCCGTTCGGCCCACCCTCCGTTTGTTTGGCATTTGTTCCAGCCAGTAGCAAGAGCAACAAGAGCATCAGGAAGGTGGCGACTGCCAGCCAGAGAGCTGTGAAAGCAGGCATGATGCAATTCACAGGCTGAATTGCCCAATCCTGGCGCACAGACAGAGAAGGCCTGTGTTTTTTGAGCAGATTCTACTGCCTAGTGGTTCAGTTTAAAGAGGTTAAAAGGTTATAGGCCTTTCAAACTCTTGTAAACAAGTGTAAACAAGGTTTATTTGGGGGCAAAAAATGGGCAAAAAACAAAAATGCACAGGTCTTTTGACTTAAAATTTTTTTTTGGTCAAAGCTAAGACATGTGGCTATGACCTTTAGTTGTCCATTAGCTCCTTGCATGTGTTTACAGTAGTGTTTTTTAATAATTTTACAGTAAATTTTTAAATAAATCCTACATTCTAGCCTCTGTAACTTTGTGCCAGTAAGGCTTAGAATCATTCTGACACTTGTATCTGAAACTAGAGATTGTCTTCTTTCCAATGAGATCAGGCCCACCCCTGTGTGTCAAAGTATGTGGGAGCTGTACCACTTTTTAGTTGGGTATGTCATGTAGGCGAAAATCATAAAAATCAGGGCGTTCTCTAACAGGTTGAGTGAATATGATCCTATAACACAAATACTAATGTTCTCTACATTTCAACATAATCTGAATTTGTTTATGAAGTTTTGACCTAGACTTAGGACACAATTTATTCGTCACTACGCTGGAACTCTCTTTTGTACCTTCAATGTGCATCACACAAGTGTGTGGTTATACAGTATATACATTTTAAAATTAGGGCTGGGCAAGTTAACGCGTTTTTATCGCGTTAACGCATTAATTAATTAACGCTGACAATTAGTTTATCGTGCGTTAACGTACTTTTTATTTTTAAAGTCCGTTGCTCACTGCGTTTGAATACACATAGATAGACTATAATAATACAACCGAATACAACACAAACCATGGGTCACAGGAGGGGTGGGATGTTTATCAGTAGGCTACTGGCTGCTTGGGATGAGCGTCATCACACGTCTCAACCAAAGAAAGCATTTGTTGTGTGCCTAAGAGAGCTACAGCGCGAAACAGAAAATATCTGGTGCGGACAGAAAAATGGAAAAGGTACATAAATGGACATTTTTATTTTAAACCTCTTCCACACGGTGGAGTTGATAGAACTAAAGCTATTTGTAACCACTGCAAAGCTGAATTGTCTTATAATCGGAGTACTTGGAGTCTGAAGTATCACTTAAATGTAAAGTTGGAAGAATGGATACATGCAGTTTATTTTGTCCACTCAACCTGCATCACTAAAAGTTTTTTTTTTTTTTTGGACTGAGATTCTCAGTCTCTTTAAGGAGAATGATGTTGTTGCTCGGAAGGGGCCAGTTATAATGTTATGATCGAGGTTCTGGACATAATATATATTTTTTTTTTTTGCAAACTAAACAAAACAATAATGTTTTATTTAATAAAACATTAATGTTTTAATGTTTTATTTATACGTTAATGTTATATTTAATTTGATTACATTAATGTTTAAGTTAAGGTTTACAAGAAGTGTTAACTGCTACTAACTTTTAACTGCTGTAAAAAAGCACTTTATTTGTTTAAAGTTTTGACAAACCAAATGTTATTGCACTTTTGTTCATACAGCAGTACTTTGAAAGAATAAAATTACACAATACACTACTTTTTATTTCATTATTGAATTTTGCGCATGCTGCGATTAATCGCGATTAATCACAGAAAACTCATGCGATTAATCGCGATTAAAATATTTAATCGTTGCCCAGCACTATTTAAAATATAGTTTAAAATGTATGTTATACCGTATATACATTTTAAAATATAGTTTAAAGTAAAAAAAAATTCACAATATGATGTTTTATAGAACAGAGATGCTCTGGTGACATTTCTTACAACTAATAAGAAAATGAAATGCTGCTCCTCCACTTCCAGATTATACACTGGTTATAGAATAGAGCTTTAATGTAGGACCTCTGAAAGACCTTCTTCAAGTGGCTCCAGCATTTCAAAACCTTTTTCAGAAGAAGTTGAATACAAGTAAACTAAAGTAAATGTTAATTAAGTCATTGTGCAGACGTCTAAATACCGTTGTGTTTCCTCTTCATTTAGTTTGACTGCTCCAGTTAAAACAGGAGATATTAAACTGTGCCTCACCAGCCATGAGTCCTTTCACACAACACAGCTATATAGCTTGTACAGGATGGAACAAAAATGTCTCCAGTACCATGGTGTAACACGTAACAGTACAGAATGTTCTGCAATGCTGCCGATGACTGCAAGAGCACTTACTGAAAACTTTCAGCTTTACTTCAGTCACTGAAATTTCATTACATCTGCACACGTAAGAGCCTGCATCATTGTAGGATACTGAACTGATCATCAGGGAGAAATCTCCTCTGCTTGTATCTAATGGTAGTGTAAATCTTTTGTTAAAATGCTGTTGATTTGAACACTTCGAGCTCTGAGCAACAACAACAGCTCCACCAGGAATGAAGCGGATCCACCGAACCACTGGACAAATTCCTGAGCAGTTACACTGGAGGGTCAGGGCTTCATTCACCATTGATTCTATGACGATGAAGGCTTGGCACTGCTGCATCAGCAGGTAAACTAACAGATCAGAGAATAAATCAGAAAAGATATTTTGAATATGTGACACACCATAAATCCATAATTTAAAGAGAAGTTTCATGTTCAAGCTTATTATTTTTTCCTTCTTTCTTTTATTAATTTATTTAATACAGGCAAATAATACAACACACACACACACACACACACACACACACACACAAACACACACCTCTAAATTGAGCAGCTGCATGAATTCATTGATGTTCATACAGGAGAAAATATTAATGCATACATACAGTAAGTCAGGGGGTCAAACTCATTATCACTGAGGGCCACATCAGCATAATGGTTGCCCTCAAAGGGCCAGATGTAACTTTGAGGCAGTATAAATGTCGCTAAATGTAGCTAAATGTAATGTAAAATAAATACAAATACTCCTTAATGTTAAATAACTCTGGATTTTTATTATTCAACTTATAAATATTACATATATATTTGCATAAATGTAAAAATAAATGTTTGCTTGTTGCTCTATTATAACATAAATTCTTTTAATTTGTCAGCTTATGAAACCCACATTACTCCATCTATATCACATCATATATTCGCCTTCCCATCTTCCTTGAAACAGCCTTCCAGCTGCATCAAGTTTTCTCTTCCTGGACATTTTGGGATCATTGTTTGTAAATCTTAATTTGGAAAATGGCGCTGATGTGGAAACACTGCAACCTAGTGGTGAATACCGTCACTTCACGGGTCACAGGCATTATGGGAAATGAAGTTTGTCTTAAATGTAGTTTAACCCGTTTGACTAGTTTATTATAAGATAATCAGACCTTTTCAGCTCTCGCGGGCATTGAGTTTGACACATATGCTGTAAATGAAGTGAACATATTCTGTACTCTCCTGGTGATGTTATTCATCTTAAATTTAAATAATTTGAATGAATATTTTAATCACACTAAAGTGCAGGGCTTTTTATTTGTTAAAATTATTATTTGTAGACTATTTCCACTAGATTACATGAATTCTGTTTGCATTATTAATATAGATTATAGAATGCACCTAAAAGGGAAGTGACAAAAAAAAAAAAAAAACAGTGTATATGCAACGTGAGAGGTGTCTGAAAGACTGCTGAGTAAGAAAAGGATGCTTGTAGTCTACGGGTGTGACTCATACAAATAATCAGAATGATCTCAGTCAAAAAGCAGTAAAAGTTCATCCGGATGGCTGAATATGTAAAACTCCTAAAAAGGAGATTAACAAAGCAATAAGAACACGTGCTGCACTGATGACTTCCTTGACTCTGTTTTCAACATTAATCCAAAAAAAAAAAAGACATGCATGTAACAACAGCTCAAAACATTATATCAATACTTGCAGTGATAACTGGCTATAAACATGAGACTTTAACAACTTCATTTACAGTAGAAGAAACAAGAAAATACAATCAACAGTCCACTTAACAAGCATCATCCTTTTTTAC
The DNA here is from genome assembly GCF_030014155.1 of Tachysurus vachellii. Classification (NCBI taxonomy): domain Eukaryota; kingdom Metazoa; phylum Chordata; class Actinopteri; order Siluriformes; family Bagridae; genus Tachysurus; species Tachysurus vachellii. Next base: position 4,000,463 of record NC_083461.1, read on the forward strand.
AGTCAACACTCAAACCTCATGATTTTACAATGAAATAAGATTTTCACAATGTTCACAAATGCTGAGAGAATATATAATGTCATTAATCTCTATCTTTAACAATGAAATGACTGTATGACATCTGTAATGTAATAATAAATGTCTAAACACTGCTCCATCTGTAGCACCCAGTGCATTCAACAAAATAAAGATAACGTGATTAAGACAGATGACATACTTAACTCACAGTAGTCTAATATAACAGGGGGAAGTGGTTATAATGCACAGATTGTTAGGTGCGAGTTTACTGAAACTCAGGGAAAACATCCAGTAATAAGATGATAGAAACTAACTATCACACTAACCTCAAAGCACCCATTGTTATACATGTGCTTAAACATGCTGACCTCATGACATGACTTGACTTTTAACACATTTGCATATTCAGTCACACTATAACATTAGATTCATTTTTAACAGTCATGGTCAAATGGGTAACAGTCTTTCCTGACCCAAATGCACTAGAAAGACAGGAGATCTTTCTTGACCAGGTTGAGGTGTTAGTGGTCCAGGATGTCCTCTGAGATGTGGATCCTGAGGGACTTGAAGTTGGAGACACATTCACACGACAACTCACTGGTGTGTGTGTTTGTATGTGTGTATGTGTGTGTATGTGTTTGTGTGAGTGTGTGTGTCTATGTGTCTGTGTGAGTGTGTGTGTTTATGTGTATGTGTCTGTGTGTGTATGGGTAAGTGTGTGTATGTGTACGTGTGTATGTGTGTATCTGTATGTGTGTGTGTCTATATGTGTATGTGTGTGTATGTGTGTATCTGTATATGTGTACAGTATGTGTGTCTCTGTATATGTGTGTGTGTGTATCCTCTGCCGACCTCTTTCAACTTGCCTAAGTTCTCCACACCACCCCGCTGCTGCGATCCCTCCACTGGCTTCCTGTATCTGCACGCATCAGATTCAAAACACTGATGCTGGCCTACAAAGCCAAAAATGGACCATCACCCTCTTACCTCAAACCTCTCATCACTCCTTGCACTGCACCTCACACCCTCAGATCTACAGCACTGCTCGACTGGTTCCACCGTCTCTCAGGGTAGGGAGCAGGTATACAACAAGTATACTACAATACTCTTTTCTGTTCTGACACCAAGGCAGAATGGAATTCCCCTAGAGGTCCGGACAGCTGAGTCTCTCGTTACTCACTCGTGAGTGTGTGTGTGTGTGTGTGTGTGTGTGTGTGTGTGTGTGCCCCTCCTCTCTCTCTCCTGAAGTCCATGATTAGCTCATAATAAATCTGTTTATTACTTTTTTCCCTATTCCCTGAAACAAATAAATATTAAAAAATAAAATTTTAATATTATATAAATATAATATTAAATTTATTAATATAAAATATTAATAAAATTGACCTGGTTCCAGGTATTTGTGATTCGTGAGTGGACTCTGAAGCTGGAAGTGGAAAAAGCTCATATTTACACAAATAAAAACTCAACCAGACGCCAATGATCAATCACTGTATGTGTAAAACACCTTGATAATAATCTTCATAGTGACGTCCGATTTAAAAACAGTGATATTATGATATGTCTGATATTAAATACGTGATAGGAATGTTTTATAAACTATTAAAGTTAGTGGTTCAGCAGGAAAAACATAATAGCTAGAACATAAGAGTTGGCAGCTGTATTATACTATATTTAATTAATAATGCACTGTTTATTGTATTCTATCTCGTTTTCCTGTCTTTTCATGAATTGCTGTGCAGAATCGACTCCACTGATTCATTGTCACTCGAATCAGAATCGTAGTCAGCTACAGGATTTCTCATTTTGAACAGCATAGTATATATAGTATTATGTTAGAGTATGTCGTTATGTCAAGGCACATCGGAACTTCTTGCATCGGGTGTGGAAGTCCACTGTTGTATTCTCTTTGTATATCTCTGAGTCTCTTGTCTCTGATTGGTCAGCTTGCCTGAGTAAACCGTTTAGAGGCGGAGAATTTCCCCATTCGTATTAAAAGCGCTTCCAAGAGGTGACAACCTCCTAGATGTCTCATATGAACCTGTGATCTAAAGGTAAAGCTCTTAACTGCTTCGTGCTGCACACAAAAAGTAAGTTTTTTATCTTTTTCTGTTTGTGTTGTTAAATTGTAGTAACACTTAAGTATAAACGGACACACAGTAACTTTACAGCTGTAAAGTCAATGTGGTGTCAGATAATATATCTTTATGTGTGATGATTATTTAATCTTTATTTAAGTCTTTTAATACGCACTCAGTTAACTCATAGATCATCAGCTATAAGGTGTGTGCGAGTGTGTTTGTGTGTGTGTGTGTGTGTGTGTGTGTGTGTGTGTGTGTGTGTGTGTGTGTGTCTTTGCTTTTCCCCCGCAGTATAAACTGTAGTGAAAGTGAAAGTAAGCAGCTCCATTTTGTGTGGAGTGAAAACTAAAAGATTTCAGGAGTAAAAACACAGTGAGTATCTAAAGCTCTAATAGACAAACACACTGAAGTGACACTACTGTAGATGCAGAAGAGTTTTGTGGGTTTGTACTGAAGTTTTAATGTACACAGGTTGTTTTATAACTTGATAGCATGACTATTTCCTGTAAGTGAACTCTCTGCTGATTCAGGGTTTAATTTAACACACCGAGTGAAGTAAACGTGTGTCCTGCTGTAATCTGGAGAAGGAGACATGACCTCAAACATGAGTGTGTCTGGAAAACAGGACTTAAAGAAAGACGAGAGGTGACTTACTTTTACATTCACCAGCAATAAATACACACCGTCTCATGGGAGCAGATCTGTATCTCTAAACACTTTGCTTCTCAACTTTGCTTTAATGTGTTTAATAGCAGTGAATATATCACTGATCTGATCTAAGAACACTTTAGACAAATCATTCACTGAGAGAAGAGTAAAAAGGACTGTGAAATGTGGAGCATAAGAGCAGCATAGCTTTGAGCCAGTGAACTCTACAGGCTTTAAGACCCAGCTGAGTCAGTTAGCTGTGATTGGGACTCCTGATATCAGTGTAATTCCTGACTTATGAGGCATGCTTCTGTTTGAATAAGTGTACAGACTGGATCTGAATTAAAAAGATGGAATTATTGGTGCTTAATGATGAACACATTGGTGCTGAGACAGCAGAATATTAATTATTGCTGATATTTCTGTTGTAATTCTAGAATGATGGAGGGAAAGAGATCAGACTCACCAGAACCCAGCTGTGTGTCCATGAAGAGTGACCAGTCAATGGGATGTCCAATAGGCTTCAGAGACGGCGACAGTTCTACTGATGTGAGGTCAGTATAGTGAGGTGTTTTACAGCAGTGTTCCACCTGATCAAACTCACTCGTCTCATTATGAAGCCCTTCATGAGCTTTATCAGGTGTTGAAGCAGTAAAACACTAAACTGTGCAGTGCTGCAGCTCTCTGACTGGCAGTGAGGAAAAGTGCTTTAAGAGTTCATTTCAGTCTGCAGTCCCTGAGCTGGAGGGTCTGTGGTGCTACAGAAGAACATTTACACCTGGGACATTAATGACAATATAAAGATTTTATTAATTTATTCAAACATTTGTTTCTAAACATGTTGGTGTCAGTTAGGAAATCCTGAAATCAGTGTATTGTGTTAAGAGGATAGTGTTAAATATCTGTCTCTGTATTTATTAGTGTGTGATTTGTGCAGCTATGAATACATATAGTCCATATTACATGATGTGTTTTGTTTGTTTGTGGGATGTGGTAGGTCAGTGGTTAAGGTGTTCGATTACTGATCGGAAGATCATTGGTTCGAATCCCAGATCCACCAAGTTGCCACTGCAGGGCCCCTGAGCAAGGCCCTTAACCCTCAATTGCTCTGGTGTATAAACTGAAACAATGTAAGTCACTCTGGATAAGAGTGTCTGCTAAATGCTGTAAATGTAAATGTAAATGTAAATGTTTGTTCACAGACCACAAAAATCAAACATCATCAGAAATCAGCTGGACTCTATATTCAAGGTGTGTGTGTGTTGTTTTTAAAGTGTGTAATGTGTGAGTTGTGATCCCTTGTAATGGCTTGATGTGCAGCAGCATTAAGGGTAAACGGTTGTATGAGTTTTAAATGTGATGATAAAAATAGACTTTTCTTCTTTTGATAAAATAAAAGCCTCTCTCACTGTGTAACATGATCATATTTAGATCTGTTCCTGTGTGTTTCTAACCAGGAGCTGGAACACAAAGTCATCACTCTGATAAAGAATGAGCTGAAGAGGTTTAGGAAGCTCCTGAGTCCAGATTACCCAGCATGCACTGAGAGGAAGGTGGAGGATGAGGAGGATCTGCATAGTGTCAGAGAGGGAGCGCTGAAGATCACACTGCACGTCCTGAAGAACATGAACCACACAGATCTTGCTAACACACTGCACAACAGTAAGAGCTCTGAGTCATGATTTTATTCCATCAGGTTCACTTTAGAAAGAGGAAAAAGTTTTAGATATAAACACATTTAGTTTTAAATTTAATTTTAATATCATGTTGTATCTGTTCATGGTCCAGCTTCAATAATATTTAGTACATCAGTCAGGAATTAATAGCAGTATTTGAACGATTTTTCATTATAACTATTTATTACTAAACTAGATATTACTTTGTTTATTAGAACTCGCCTCTGTGTATCAGCCAACGTTGAAGTCCAAGCTGAGAGGGAAATTTAAAAGAATTAATGAAGGAGTCTCACAGCACAGAAGCTCAGCACTTCTGAATGAGATCTACACTGAGCTCTACATCACAGAGGGATGGAGTGGAGACGTCAATAATGAACATGAGGTGAGACAGATTGAGACAGCGTCCAGGAGACCAGCAACACAGGAGAAACCCATCAAATGTAATGAGATCTTTAAAGACAAGTCCATCAGAACTGTGCTGACTAAAGGAGTTGCTGGAATTGGAAAAACAGTCTCTGTGCAGAAGTTCATTCTGGACTGGGCTGAAGGAGAAGTAAATCAGGACGTCACCTTCATGTTTCCACTTCCCTTTAGAGAGCTGAATCTGATGAAGCAGCAAAATCTCAGTCTGATGAATCTTATTCATCACTTTTTCCCAGAAATAAGAAAACTAGAATCGATAGACTGTGACTCCTACAAAGTGGTGTTGATCTTTGATGGTCTGGATGAGTGTCGACTTCCTCTAAATTTCCAGAAGAATGAGATATTGTGTGATGTGACAGAGTCAGCCTCAGTGGATGTGCTGCTGACGAACCTCATCAAGGGGAATCTGCTTCCCTCTGCTCTCCTCTGGATAACCACAAGACCAGGAGCAGCCAATCAGATCCCTCCTGAGTGTGTAGACCAGGTAACAGAGGTACGAGGCTTCAGTGATCCTCAGAAAGTGGAGTACTTTAGGAAGAGGATCAGTGACCAGAGCCTGGCCAATAAAATCATCACACACCTGAAGTCTTCAAGAAGCCTCTACATCATGTGCCACATCCCAGTCTTCTGCTGGATCTCAGCCACTGTTCTAGAGAGAATGTTGGGTGAAGCAGAGAGTGGAGAGATCCCCAAGACTCTGACTCAAATGTTCACACACTTCCTGATCTTTCAGATCAAACACAAGGACCAAAAGTACCATCAGAAATGTGACCCTGATCCTCAGCAGACCAGAGACAGTATCATGGCACTGGGAAAACTGGCTTTCCACCAGCTGGAGAAAGGAAACCTGATCTTCTATGAGGAAGACCTGAGAGAGTGTGGCATTGATGTCAGAGCAGTGTCAGTGTACTCAGGAGTGTGTACCCAGATCTTCAGAGAGGAGTTTGGTCTTCATCTGGGGAAGGTGTTCAGCTTCGTACATCTGAGTGTTCAGGAGTTTCTGGCTGCTTTATATGTATTTTTCTGCTTTATTTTAAGAAATACAAATGTGCTTGTGGGGCAAAGCACTGGACTTTTTAATTTCTTCAGAAATCCAAACATGTCTGATTTCCTCAGGAGTTCAGTGGACAAGGCCTTACAAAGTGAGTATGGACACCTGGACCTGTTCCTCCGCTTCCTTCTGGGTCTCTCACTGGAGACCAATCAAACTCTCTTACGAGACTTAATGCCACAGACAGGAAGCAGATCTCACAGTAAACAGGAAACAGTAACGTACATCAAGAAGAAGATCAGGGAGAATCTATCTCCAGAGAAATCCATCAATCTGTTCCACTGTCTGAATGAACTGAATGATCAATCTCTAGTGCAGGAAGTACAAACTTACCTGAACAGAGGAGGTAACAGTCCTCTCAGTGGAACCAGACTCTCTCCTGCTCAGTGGTCAGCTCTGGCGTTTGTGTTATTGAACTCAGAACAGGAGCTGGATGTGTTTAATTTGAGGAAATATGATCAATCAGATGAATGTCTTCTGAGGCTGCTGCCAGTGGTCAAAGCCTCCAGAAAAGCTAAGTGAGTATTTTTATTTATAAATGTATTACTGCATGGTTTGTTATTTTAATGTAACACTGAACTGCACTGGGGGGACACGGTGGCTTAGTGGTTAGCACGTTCACCTCACAACTCCAGGGTTGGGGAATCGATTCCCGCCTCCTCCTTGTGTGTGTGGAGTTTGCATGTTCTCCCCGTGCCTCGGGGGTTTCCTCCGGGTACTCCGGTTTCCTCCCCCCGTCCAAAGACATGCATGGTAGGTTGATTGGCATCTCTGGAAAATTGTCCGTAGTGTGTGAGTGAATGAGAGTGTGTGTGTGCCCTGTGATGGGTTGGCACTCCGTCCAGGGTGTTTCCTGCCTTGATGCCCGATGATGCCTGAGATAGGCACAGGCTGCCCGTGACCCGAGGTAGTTCGGATAAGCGGTAGAAAATGAATGAATGAACTGCACTGTTTGGATTAATGTTTGTTAATAGTTCCTCTAATCATCTTTAAACAAACCTCTGGTACTTTTACAGAAGATTGTTTCACTTTTTACACTAACATTATATCTGAACTGAAGGCTGGGCCACATGGACAAAATCCTCAAAGTCATTTTATATCTTTTATATATGGATCATGAAAATTTAAGTGTCCTCTAAAATTTATGAAAAAATATCTATAACTCTATAGATCTATATATCTACAACAAAATAACTGCATGCATTTAAGAACTAAAGACATTTCTGATCTAAACACCAGTGAAAGACTTTTTCTTTTCTGTTTATTTTGAAAGTGACATTTAACAAAAAATTTTCTCACAGATGAGAAAAACATAAGACTGACAAAATGGGATCAATATGGATAGAAAATATAAAAAAGTAAATATTAAAACACTGTAATGTCCTTCAAGTATCTCTTTATGTTCAAGTTCCTCATTTTTTGTTGTGTGTGACAGTGTTGTGGTGAGATTCACTCTGTCATGGCTTTTTTCCTCAATTGTTATAAATAAAAAATAAATACAAATAAAAATAAAACATAAATGCTTTTTAAAAATTTAATCCAATACGAAGGAAAAACAAAAGTCTCCTTCAGTCTGCACTACTGCTAAACTTTACCAAGGACTTAGCTCGTGGTAAATAAAACATCAATCATCATTTTGGACCTCGACACATTGGACAGACGAAGTGGGAAAATGTTCAGCTTTATCTTCTTATTTTGTTAGAAACAAGCTAGGCAGCTAACTCAGATGAGTGATGAAGATTGTCTTTCTCTAACACTGAACTGTTTGTAAAGGATGGATTTTAAATGTGACCTTTATATGAAGATTTTTATTTTGATGGGGTTTTTTCTTTGCTTATCAAGTGTACAAGCAGGTAAAAAGAGAGAGGATGAATAATCTGTCACAGGTGAGTGTGGTGTCGTGACCGCTGTTATTAAAAAGTCCTGTTTTGTTCTACTTGGAGCTCGACAAAGACACCAAACTGTTAATGACTGATCACATTCTTGTTCTTGGATCGTGATTGTTGTTAATCTCTTGTGGTTGAATTATAGACACAGTTTTTTGTCTGGTTCACTGCATCAGAAGATGGTGGATGTGGTAAAAACAGACGGTGAACACAAAGACGGTTGCACGTGACGGTCGGTCAGGTTTATTACCTTACTGTTGCCGTTACTGTTGAAGAGATGTCAGGTTTTGTTCTTTCGAAACTTTCTGTGGATTTTGAAGGTTTTAAGCTGTGAACTGTGTTTGTATTTATAAGCAGCTGTAGTGAATCTACATTTTTGTACAACGTTGTATCAGGCTGGTTTTGTTCTCTGTTCATCATTATGTACTGATAAAATATTACACATTGGTACACTACATTCTACCATGTCACTTATAGCCACCTGAAGCCCACCTACACAAATCCTTTAGTGTAACACACAGTAGTGGTAGTGTTGTGTTAGATTTTTACCTACAAGGTGGGTTAGATTTCCCTGCTATGTGTATAGTCAGTGTTTTAGATTGAACAAACAAATATAAGGTAAGAAGTTTGACTTAGTTTATTTCTGATGCTGTGTGCAGTCGTGCTGATGTGACATCACTCTGTAAACAGGGAGGGAGCTCAGATTTGGGAAGAAAACCCCACGTTCACTTCTCAGTTGTGGAGGCATGAAAGACATGATCCCATTTACTCTGTCGAGAAAGAAGGGTTCACTAAGTTCTTGTTATGTGAGCCATGAGGGCTCCCTCTGCTGGCCTGCAGAGGATTTGCTGCACGTTATCATCAGGACTCTAATTCCCACTATCCATTGCACCACCAACTCAGTACACCTGTTTCCTGTTTGTAATCACCTGGTCTATTTAAGCTCACTCAGAACTCTCTTATGACGCGAAGTATTGTTAGCCTGTCTGCTAACAATTAACAATCTGTTGGATTATTGGCTACTGCTTTTGGATTTCCTTTGTTGTTGCTGTTTGCCTGGTGTTTTGACCCTTGCCTGTTTTTGGATTTTGCAAATAAACCTGCACTTGGATCTAACCGGTTTCACGCTTTATGACAGTTCTGTTGAAATAGTAACAGTGATATCTGTAGTAAACAGTACAATGTTCTTTCTAATATCCTTTATTTACTTTATGATAGATTTTCTATATTTTATAAAAAATACAAATCATGATCAAGAATCATTTATAAGGTTAAAAAAATGTAATCTTTCTCTTTAGTTTGGATCTGTTTGGACATATGTGAGTACTCCACCTGTACTCAGGTCCACACCAAACAATTGAAACCAGTGTGTGTGTACAGTACCTGTACGAGCACAGAGAACAACACACACCAACTATTTTAGCATCTCTGTGAAATCCAACATATAACTGACTGTAAAGTACAACTAGTATTGTCATGTTATTAACTGGTAGTGTAATAAAATGCACTGTATCTACAGTGTTGGTTGTAGAAACTTGAACACAGATCAGAGTGTAGTGTTTGTCAGAGATGTGGGACTTGAGTCATACAGTATGACTTGACTCGAGTCCGACTTAAGTCGCAAATTTGAGACTCGAGACTTGCTTGACAAATATTAAAAAAAGACTCGACTTGACTTTGACATTCGACTTGACATTCATGACTTGAGACTTGAATCGGACTTGAGTTAAATGACTCGAAATAACTTGTTTTTTTGTTTTCGTTTTTAAACGCACACGAGCGTAATCTAACCACGTGACACAGCAGGCAAGCAGAGGGAGCGCACGCACTAACTAATAAACCTTAACAGTCGTATCGAAACATGGAAGGCGCTACACCAAAAATAATTAAGTTCGGGTATTTTGTGCAACATGAGAAGAGAAGAACAGCAGTATGCGACCACATCGCTCACAATTGAATGACAAAGTTCTATTAAAATAGATTTTTTTGCAAGTGCAATGTAGTGTATGCAATGTAGTGTATGCAATATACTGTAGCACTTATAATTGGTCTTCAGTGTTAGGCTTTGAGTGAAAAGCGTATGGATTTTTTGGGGGATGCACATATATATAAAAAACAAATATAATTATAAAAATAAAAAACTTCAGAGTTGCAAGCACAGCCATATTCTTGTCTCTCATGCACACACACACATCAATTTAAAGGGATAGTTCACCCAAAAATAAAAAAAAAAATATTTCATAATTTTCTCCCCCTCATGATGTTACAAACCTGTATAAATGTCTTTGTTTAGATGAACACGGTGGAAGATATTTTAAGGAATGTTTGTAACCAAACCATTCATGAGCCCCATTCACTTCCATAGTATTCTTTTTTCCCCACTATGGAAGGGAATGGGGCTCATGAATGGTTTGGTTACAAACATTCCTTAAAATATCTACGTGTGTTCGTCTAAACAAAGAAAGGTTTGTAACATCATGGGGGAGAGAAAAAGATGACAGAATTTTCATTTTTAGGTGAACTATCACTTTAATTAATAAATTACATTCACTCCAATCATCTCTCTCTCTCTCTCTCTCTCTCTCTCTCTCTCCCCAATAGTTAATTGACTTCAAGGTTTGTGGGATTCAATAATTTACGTTTTTTGATTGACGTGATTGATTGTTGTTGTTATTCTGTTGTTAAAAAGGAAGGATCTAATTTAAGGATGTGTTCATGTCCCATTAAAAGGGAATTCCTGTTCAAAACCATTGTACTTTATTTATATATATATATATATATATATATATATATATATATATATATATATACATACATACTTTGTTTGGAACATACATGTTTGAGGCATATTGACTTTTCATGCTTTTATGTTGGCCTTATTTCAGTTACATTTACATCTTATTCTTTGTAGTTTTTATTTGTATTCCATTTTAGATTTTTATTGTATTTACAACTCTCCTGTATGTGGACACCTTTTAAAAATAAATGCATATAATCATTTTTTGTTGCAAATAAAACTCTCATAGACCATAAATACTGTAGATTTAACTTTGTTTAATATATACATTTAGTTAAATTATCAAACATATGTATGACTTGTCAGTGACTTGCTTGACTCAAGCTACGACTTGACTTGACTTGACTTGACTTGACTCTCACAAAAAATGACTCGGACTTGCTTGAGACCTGAAGGTTAAGACTTGAGACTGACTTGCACATGTGTGACTTACTCCCACCTCTGGTGTTTGTAGGCTGCTCGCTCTCACATGTGTGTTATGTACATGACCTAATGGTGTTATAATAAATTGTAGATGAGAGATTGTTAAGTGCAGAAAGACTTCCCTGCTCCTGTAAATGTGGGGATGTGGTGTCCTGTCCTCTGATTTCTGTGTGTGACACAAACACACTGACATTTCTGTTACATCTTCAACTTTAGCTGGATTATGGCTGTGTTTGTGTGTTTGAGATCAGTGTTCTGTTATTTCATCATTTCTCTTCCAGGCTGTTTCAGTGTAATCTGACAGAGGGAAGCTGTAGAGTTCTGTCCTCAGTTCTCAGCTCAAACTCCTCCAGTCTGAGAGAACTCTACCTGAGTTACAATAAACTGCAGGATTCAGGAGTGAAGCTGCTCTCTGATGGTCTGAAGAATCCACACTGTACACTGGAGATACTGAGGTACACACACACACACACACACACACACACACACACACATGTTTAAGCTGCTTTGTAAATGTATTTAGTGAAGGTGACTGATGGATGAACACTGAGAGTGAGATCCACATCCTGGGTGCAGCGACACTAAAAGCAGTTTGAAGTTTTTTCTTATTAAAATTCTGGCGGGATCCAAGATGGCGCCAGTGTATTTGGCCGGCCGTCTACTGCTCCTGGTTGTTTGGATGTTTGTTGTGTTTTTATTGATTGTTTTAAATACTGCAGACTCTCTATTGGTGTATGATCGCCAAACTCTTCTTAATATTAGATCAGCTGTTGAAAATACAGCGATCTATAAGGTTAATCAGGGGGGAAAAAACTACTCGCCCCCTCCTCCGCTCCTGTGTGGATTACCAGACTTTCTTTGTCGGACCCTGTGCTCTCCCGGGAGGAAGAAGCGACGCCGTGGTAAACGCGGTGGCCTACTGGTGAAAGCTAAGACCTTGATGGCCTTGTTTCCAGAGGCTGATCCCAGCTGGATTTTGTCCAAGCATGGCGTGGATTGTTGCCGGTATGTGCTCCCATGCTCTTGGGATCCCGCGTATGGGTGGCTGGTGCCGGTAACAGTTGCTGGCGTGGATGGGAAGCCGTCGGCCAACATTTATCGGCCTGTTCATTTTAGAAGAGGTGGTGTGGACATCTCACTCCTCCGATCCTTTGATCGTGCACTTCCGTTGCTGAAAGACTCAACTCCAGTGAGGTTTTCCTTGGTGAATGCTAGATCACTAGCCAACAAGTCTTTTATTCTGAATGACTTTTTCACTCTCAGGGACTTGGACATGTTGTGTGTGACGGAGACGTGGATCGGTGTTGGTGAGTCAAGTGTATTTTCAGAAGTCGTACCTCCGCATTGTACGTATTTTAATGCTCCACGGCTTACGGGTCGAGGAGGTGGAGTAGCAGTTATTTTTAAAGAACGCTTAAACTGTCGTCGTCTGTCTGCTTACTCCTATTTTTGAATTAAGCTTGAGTTATTCGGTGTTGTGCGCTGTTGTCTATCGCCCACCCAAATATAACAAAGATTTTATTGAGGAGTTTTCAGATTTTTTGGCTGAAATTATGCCAAAATATGATCGGGTCTTAATTGTTGGGGATTTTAACATCCATGTGTGTTGTCCTGTCAAACCCTTGGCTAAAGCATTTCTTAATTTGGTGGAGTCTTTTAACTTAACTCAGCTTGTGGCTAGTCCCACACATGTTTGTGGTCATATCTTAGATTTGGTTTTATCATATGGCTTGCCAATTGGTAATGTTGAAGTCGGTGATGCTGTTTTCTCTGATCATTTGCCTGTTTTCTTTGAGATATGTATTACCTGCGATCCTAAAGTGACTGCTCCAGCCCGTCGCCGTAGAACAATTAACTCTTCAACCATTCAATCATTCTCAGAGGATTTTAATGCTATTGATGATGGTCTTCATACGGCCTTAACACTGATGATCTGACTTCTTTGTTGTTCTTCTACTTGTCTTAATATCTTGGATACTGTGGCTCCTTTTAAGATGGTTCGAGCAAAACCTAGAACTCAACCATGGCTGAACGCTACAACTCGAACTGTTAGGCTCGAGTGTAGAAGGGCGGAACGCCGCTGGAAGAAGGATAAATTACAGATTTCCTTTGATATGTTGAAGGAGAGTTTGCTTAAATACCAAGAAACTGTTAAATCTGAGAAAGCAAAGTATCTTTCTAGTGTCATCTGTAATAACTCCAACAAGCCAGCTGTGCTATTTAGTACAATTAACTCGGTTTTAAACGCTCCCCAAGCAGCCTGCCTAGAGCCTTCAGCCGAGATGTGTGAGAAACTTTTAGACTTTTTCATTGACAAGATTGAGGCTGTTAGAGCTAATATTTTGCTCCCTTCAACTTTTTCATCCATTCCCACTGAGTGCTCTGCTGTTTTTGATCAGTTTGAGTCAGTGTCTCTTGATTCACTGAAAGAGACCTTTGTTAAAATGAAACCATCCTCATGTGGTATGGATGTTGTCCCTCTCCGTCTTCTTAAAGATTCATTTGAAACCATTGGTCCTAAAATACTTGCTATTATCAATAGCAGCCTGGCTTTAGGAGTTGTACCTAAATCTTTTAAACATGCAGCTGTGGAACCAGTAATCAAGAAACCTAATTTGGATCCATCAGTTTTTGCTCATTATAGACCGATCTCAAAACTCCCATTTCTATCCAAACTATTGGAGAAGGTTGTATTTGGACAACTGAACTCATTCTTATATTTACATGGTATTCATGAAGTATTTCAGTCTGGTTTTAAAGCACTACATAGCACAGAAACTGCACTATTGAAGGTTTTTAATGACTTACTACTTGCCACTGACTCTGGTGACTGCGCTATTTCAATTTTACTCGACCTTTCGGCTACAGTTGACCATAACATCTTGATTTCACGGCTCGAACAATGTGTTGGTATTAAGGGTACTGCTCTGGAATGGTTTAAATCCTATTTGGCTGAAAGAACTTTTTCGGTTCATCTTGGAGACTATGTCTCCTCAACTGCTATACTCACATGTGGGGTCCCCCAGGGCTCCATTTTGGGGCCTATTCTGTTTTCCCTGTATATGCTCCCTTTAGGGCATATTTTTAGGAAATTTGGTATTTCTTTTCATTGTTATACAGATGACCTGCAAATTTATCTGCCCTTGAAACGCAAAGATACCTGATCTCTAGTGCCGCTACTGCAGTGCTTTGAAGAAATTAAGACCTGCATGGGACTAAATTTCCGTAATTTTAATGAAAAGAAAACAGAAGTGGTGTTGTTTACACCAGGGGGAACCTGTGAGTCAGGAGACTTAAACCTCGGTGAGCTTAATCCTTATGTGAAGCCCTTTGTAAAAAATTAAGGTGTTGTTTTGGATTGTGATTTTAAATTGGATAAACAGATTAATTTAGTAGTTAAATCATGTTTCTTCCAATTGAGACAACTCACCAAGGTGAAACCTTTCCTGTGCTCTAAGGACTTTCAGAGAGTTGTGCATATCTTTATCTCAAGTCGCCTTGATTACTGTAACAGCCTTTATTTAGGTATTAATCAGGCCTCCCTCTCTAGACTGCAAATGGTCCAGAATGCGGCAGCTCGCCTATTGACGGGCACACGAAAGCGGGAACATATCTCTCCCATTCTCGCGTCTCTTCACTGGCTTCCTGTCCATTATAGGATTCATTTTAAAATATTGGTGCTTGTTTTTAAATCTCTTAATGGGTCAGCGCCAAGTTATTTATCAGATTTGATTAATCTGTATGCTCTGTCAAGAGCACTAAGGTCTGCTGACCATTTGCTCTTAGCTGTTCCAAGAGTGTAACTGAAGAGCAGGGGGACCGAGCCTTTGCAGGTGCGGGACCAAAGCTCTGGAACAGTTTGCCTCTCTATATTAGACAGGCTCAAACACTTGAGGTCTTTAAATCTGCCCTAAAAACTTATTTTTACAGTCTGGCATACGATGCCATGTGAGAGCTGCTTGCTTTCTTTTATTGTTTTATTGTATCTTAAGTATTTTTTCCTTTATTTGTGTGTTTGTATTAATAAACCATGTGTACTTTCTGTATGTACAGCACTTTGACAAACACTTGTTGTTTAAAAAAAGTGCTTTATAAATAAACTTGACTTGACTTGACTAAAATTCACCTTAAGGAAGTCAGCATTTGTTGATGATAAATAAATATTTGAGATTATATTAAAATGTCTGTGGATGTCACAGGTAACCAGTACAGTTCCTGTACAGTAGGAGTTACATTACACACACATTTAATAACATATTAATACTGTAGTCATACTAAAGTGTTGAACAGCATTTAAATAAAGTTGTTGTGACAAACAGAAGTAATTAATAAACCAGCTTTTATCCTCCAGAAACATCACACTGGTCTCTAAGTAGCTCTAACAGTGTGCTCTAAATCTTCTGTCAGCTCAGGTGTTTCCCAAAAAAGAGAATTCCCTGTGTACTGTAAATACTCCTACACACACACAGACACACAATACTACTCCTATTCACAGCGAGGTCAATAAATTAATTTCTCTGGTGTTATCTGTCCTCATGGAGCTGCTACCATTTTATAGACCTGTTTATGTTGTTCAATGGGAGCAAAAATATTCCTGAAAATGTTTGTAACACAGAGTAAAAGTGTGTACAATGTACACAGATCTACACACTGAACACACTGTGATGAAGCAGTAAATGACAGTGTGTAAATGTGTAAATGTTCTCCAGCAGAACTTTCCCCAGAGCTGCTGAACACACTGTCTGAAAATCTCTCTGCTAGAAATAAAGAGATGTGTTTGTTCAGAGTGACCTCTCTGTTATTATCTTCTTCCAGAAAGTTAAATACATCGTCTCATATGAGCTGAGACACATGGATCTGTCCAAGAGCAGTCCGAGTTTATACACAGATGTTCATTTTATATTTTTACCCTGATATTAGAACCTTGTGTTCAAGTAGACACTTTATTTCTCACTGATGGAAACACCTCAATTCACTATCAGAGAAATAAATCAAACACTTCATCATTTCTCTTCCAGTCTGCGTGGGTGTAAGCTGACGGAGGAAAGCTGTAGAGTTCTGTCCTCAGTTCTCAGCTCAAACTCCTCCAGTCTGAGAGAACTGGACCTGAGTCACAATAAACTGCAGGATTCAGGAGTGAAGCTGCTCTCTGATGGACTGAAGAATCCACACTGTACACTGGAGATACTGAGGTACACACATGCACACACACATACACATACACACACATACACACACACACACACACACAGTGTTTAAGCTGATTTGTAAATGTATTTAGTGAAGGTGACTGATGGATAAACACTGAGAGTGAGATCCACATCCTGGGAGCAGCGACACTAAAAGCAGTTTGACTGAAGCTTAAAATTATTAAAATTCACCTTAAGGAAGTCAGCATTTTTTTTCTGTTTTTCTGTTTCTTCTTTACATTAAAATGGACAAATTCTTTCAGTGTTCCTCAAATGAGAAAATGTGGCTTTAGAGATATTATTGATGTGAGGAACAAAGCTGAGGTCAGAGTCGACTATTACACCCAGATTTCTAACCTGTATCCGAGCTCATTGTGTTCAGGCACTTTATTTCTCCCTGATGGAAACACCTCATTTCACTATAAATCAAACACTTCATCATTTCTATTCCAGTCTGTGTTGGTGTAATCTGACAGAGGAAAGCTGTAGAGTTCTGTCCTCAGTTCTCAGCTCAAACTCCTCCAGTCTGAGAGAACTGAACCTGAATAACAATGAACTGCAGGATTCAGGAGTGAAGCTGCTCTCTGATGGTCTGAAGAATCCACACTGTACACTGGAGATACTGAGGTACACACACACAAACACACACACAAACACACACTCACACACACACACGCACACAGTTTTAATAAACACTACACGTATGGTACCGTATGGTAACTGTAATTGTAGTGATCTGATATATTGTCATTGTTTTGTGTGTGAGATGGAGAGTAAATGTACTGTACATAAAGATTTTGTGTAGTTCATGTTTGCAATACAAAAACTGAGTGTGTTAAGTGTGAGAAGGTTTTCTTTCTTGCAGGATGTGTTACTGCATTATTACAGGTAAAGGTTGTGCTGCTCTGGCTTCAGCTCTGAGGTCAAACTCATCACACCTGAGAGAATTGAATCTGTACAATAATTATCCAGGAGAATCAGGAGTGAAGCTGCTCTCTGATCTACTGAAGGATCCACACTGTAAACTGGAGACACTACAGTGAGTTACTGACTTACTGTCCCTTTACTGTATGATATTGAGTATTATTCACTGTGCGCTGTAAAATGTCACATCTA
Source organism: Tachysurus vachellii (assembly GCF_030014155.1). Classification (NCBI taxonomy): domain Eukaryota; kingdom Metazoa; phylum Chordata; class Actinopteri; order Siluriformes; family Bagridae; genus Tachysurus; species Tachysurus vachellii. The sequence goes on from NC_083461.1 coordinate 4,017,771, forward strand.
ATGTGTGTATTTATGCTTCTGTTGTTCATAAGCAATGTGTTTAAATTTGTCTGTAATTCTGTCCTGTTGTGTTTTTCAGCATTAAGAATGAGACACTCACCAGGTCTGGTGTATGACAGGAGTCTCTCCTCAGACCTTTTTTCCAGGATAAATCAGTTATGGTGGTGAAGCATTAGAACACATCCAACATTTCCAACATTTCCGACTGATCACATCCTTTTATCCTCTCAGCTTCACACTTTAACATATTTTACAATCCAAAGTCAAATCCTTCAGCATCTACACACAACACACATATCGTCACATCATCACACTGATTACACAAATACACACCCATGTGTTGATGTTTATAGATTATTTTTACCTCTTTAACCTTTTTTTTTACCTTTTTAACCTCTTTTTGTATCTCAAATTTGTTTCTCCACAGATGATTGACTCACAGTTGTGATCTTGATTTATTTATTTTCCTTTAAAAGTGTCTTTCAATCCCTTTTCACCAAACACTTTTAAAATCTTTATTAAAATTCATTTAAACAAAAGAATCTTCTTTTTTGGTGTAGTTCATCAATTTTTCTATATTTCAATTTCTTCTTTCTTAATTTCCTCATGTCATTTTTTTTATCTTGGTTGCATCTTGTTTTTATATAATTTAACTTCTTTTGTTCCCTCTTTCCACCATATATTTTGCTTTATTTCTTCATCTTGTCCACTTGAGTTCTTTCTCCTCCCTTTTTTATATTTTTGTTCTCTTTGGCCTAATTCATTCTCTAATTTTTTAAAAAATGTACTTTTACTTGTTATTTCTCTTTTCTTTCTTTCTTTCTTTCTTTCTTTCTTTCTTTAATATTTAATGGAAAACGAAAAATTAATTAAAAATGTAATATCTTCCTCATTCATTTCATTTCCTTTTTGTTTTTCTATAATTTCTCTAATCTTAAAATCATAGTCGTTTTTCTTTAAACTTGCTGTATTTAGAATCCATACACTTTGCCCCCTTTCTACATTATTCCAGTCTTAAAAAATAAAAACTCATGATACTCAAATTGTTTCCTTATATCTGATTTTGTCTGTAAAGTTTCTACATTTCTTGTACATACTGTAAAATAAAGTCAATCCTTGTCCTGCAAGTTTTTCACTATATCTCTTCTTTTCTTCCTACATTTCTCTCTCTCCACACGTCTATCAGGTTGTTTTCACTCATTAGATCCTTTAGTTCTTTTCTCTCTGTTTCTGATTTAATAACCATCCCATCTGCCATATCGAGTTTACTGAAAACAGTCACTGCAAGTCCCATCATTATTATTTCTTTAAAATTATTTTTAAAGGATTAAATAATTCTTTCTTTTCTTTTTAATCTGTTGGGTCATGTACATTTACTAAACTGACAAAAAAGATAGCTAAAACTTCACTGTGTAGAGGCAAATTCCAGTGTTTCAGTGCTCTTATTTGTACCCCATGTGTGTGTGTGTGTGTGTGTGTGTTCATGCGTCCTCTCTGGTTACTGAAGATGTCTCCCTTTGAGTTATAACCTAGAAAGGCCAGTTAGAATAAAGGCCTCTTGTTCTTTCTCCCTAGTCTTTCACACAGAATTTACTGCAAAAGCACATAACAATTATATAAAAACACTCATGATATTTAAAATTTCCTCTACACCAGCCTCTAGACTACTGTCAGGGAGCACGCTGCTACGTCTCCCATGCGCGCCCCGCCCACTAGGAGCTCCTCGCCAGCATACTAACCACACACACCTGACACTCATTTACACACTCATTTCACCGCCTATAAATACACTCACGTCACACACTCTCCCCGTCCTTTATTATCGGTATTGCTTCCGATGTTACGCCGAGTGGAGTACTTACGCCCGAATCCAGCCCAGCACCACGCTTCTCCTGAACGCGCACCTTCCCTTTCTTTCACGAACTGCCTCTCGTCAGTTCCGGACATTGTGGGCCGCGCCCCCAGAGCGCACCACCGGATTATTCCTGCGTGTGCTGCAGGTATTTGTGTTGGCTCTGCCCATGGTTGTTTTCTATTAAACTTTGTTTGCTGCTACTTCGGCTTCCGCCTCCGTTTCCAACAACTACTTTAAGCTGCTGCTGTCAGGTAGTTTAAAAAAAAAAAAAAAAAGAAAGAAAGAAAGAAAAAACAAAACTAAGAAAAAACAAACTGAAATGGAGGAGAGCTTCACTCTCATGACTGCTGCCCGACTCTGCTTAGCTTCCGAGATCAGACGAGATCAAGCCTTCACAGGTTGGTTTGGCTGCAACAAAGCAGTTAATCAGCTTGATCAGTTAGACATGTAATTTTCTATTAAATAATAACAGTCTGTAATTGATTTCATAGGACTTTTGTATAAAATAAGTAGTGTGTGTGTTGTCAAGATTGAGATCCAGTGTGTATCACAATGACAAAGTCTAAAACAAATAAACATCCCAAAATAACCTGTTAAAATGTCCAGCAATGTTTACAGTGTTAAGTCATAAAATATTTCCTATTCTTCTGCATGAAGTGTATTCATTAGTGTGGGTTGTATAAATTTTATAATGAAGAAATCTGTATACAGTGATGATACTATTCCATATTCCTGATAACCAGTACAATAAAGATTAAATGCTTGGCTCAATCCTCATAGCTGTGTTTAACAATATACCAACACACTTTTGTTGGAACCTTTCTGTGTGTCTGTCATTCCTGGTCCTATTAAATATACCAAGTCCTTGAATCCTGAACTGATTACTGTCAGGGATCAGCGTAGACTTTCGGCCATGTGTGTTTGTTGTCGTTCCTCATTACGTGTCTGCCCTGTCTTCGTCTGCTCCTCCCTGTCACCACACCTGCTCCTCATTGTGTCATTATTGTCTTTAGTATAAATGAGTATAAATTGATTCATTTGTTACGTTAGTTAAGGTTAGGTTTCGTCATTTGTATTAGTTGAGTCCTCGTCATTATTTTCTGTCTTTGTCTTTATTTATTAAACCCCATTCCTTTGAAGCTATCCTGTGTACGGGTCCGCCTCCTTCCTTCCCGGGTTGTGACAGAATGAATCCGCCGACAACTTGGACCCAGCAGTATAGCTTCCAGCTAGGACCGGCTTTTTTTTGTTGTTATCCCCCCTAGTTTTATCGTCGTCTTGCCCCGGACTGTTCCGTCAGTCCCCTAGATCCATTTTAATCATCGTCTCTCCTTGGACTGTTCCGTCAGTTTTCCTCATCGTCGTCTCCCCCGGACTGTTCCGTCTTTCCCTCTGGATCTATTTTAATCGTCGTTTTCCCTGGACTGTACTGCTCGGCCCTACAGCTCGGCGGCGGACATCGCTTGGCCCTTCAGGTCGGCGGTGGATGTCGCTCTGCCCTACAGCTCGGCTGTGGACTTCGCTCGGCCCTCTATGGCTGCGCCGCCGTGTGCCCTGCTCCCCCCACCTGCCTCACCGTGTGCCTTGGCTCCCCTTGCCTACCTCGCTGTGGTCCTTGCTCCCCCCACTGGCCTCGCCGTGGTCCTTGCTCCCCCCAGTGGCCTTCGCCGTGGTCCTTGCTCCCCTCATCTGCCTTCGCTGTGGTCCTTGCTTCCCTCATCTGCCTTTGCCGTGGTCCTTGCTCCCCCCATCTGCCTTCGCCACCTGCCTCGCCCCCCCCTCCTTGTCAAGATTCAGCGCTTCGGGAGCCGCTCCTCAAGGGGGGGGTACTGTCAGGGATCAGCGCGGACTCCCAATTCCTCCCAATCACGCCCCTCCAGGTGTCACTGTCGCTGCCCACGTGAGCGTTGAAGTCCCCCAGTAGAACGAACGGTCCCCGGTCGGAGCACTTTCCAGCACCCCTCCCAGAGATGCCAAGAAGGTCGGGTACTCTACAATGCCATTTGGCACGTAAGCGCAAATAACCTATACCCGACCGGAAGGCGCAGGGAAACGACCCTCTCGTTCACCGGGGTGAACTCCAAAACATCGCGGCTGAGCTGGGGGGCTACGAGCAAGCCCACACCAGCCCGCCACATCTCACCGCTGGCAACTCCAGAGTAGTAAAGAGTCCAGCCTCTATTAACTATTTCTAATCGGTATCCCTCAACCTCCCACACCAGCTCAGGCCCTTCCTTCCCAGCGAGGTAACATTCCATGTCCCTAGAGCCAGATTCCATGTCCGGGGATTGGGTTGCCACAATCCACAATGCACCGGCCCCTTACAGTTCCTCCTGCAGGTGGTGGGCCCACTGGAGATCGGCCCCACATCGCTCCTTCGGGCTGAGCCCGGCCGGGCCCCATGGCGTAAGACCCGGCCACCAGGCGCTCGTATTCGAGCCCAAATCCCCGGGCCTGGCTCCAGGGTGGGGCCCCGGTTGCACCATACCGGGCGACGTCATGGACCTTGTTATTGAATTTCTCATAAGGGGTACTTGGGGTACCACCCTGAGTACCTCAAGTCTCTGGATGTTGTGGGGCTGTCTTAGTTGACACGCCTCTGCAACATTGCGTGCCAGTTGCAGACAGTGCCTCTGGATTGGCAGATTGGGGTGGTGGTCCCTCTGTTTAAGAAGGGGGACCGGAGGGTGTGTTCCAACTTCAGGGGGATCACACTCCTCAGCCTCTCCGGAAAAGTCTATGCCAGGGTACTGGAGAGGAGAATTCGGCCGATAGTCGAACCTCGGATTCAGGAGGAATAATGCGGCTTTCGTCCCGGTCGTGGAACACTGGACCATCTCTATACCCTTGCCAGATTGCTGGAGGGTTCATGGGAGTTTGCCCAACCAGTCCACATGTGCTTTGTGGATCTGGAGAAGGCATTCAACTGTGTCCCTCGTGGTGACTTGTGGGGGGTGCTCTGGGAGTATGGGAGTTTAAGTATCTTGGGGTCCTGTTCACGAGTGAGGGAATGATGGAGCGGGAGATCGACAGGCGGATCGGTGTATCTTCTGCAGTGATGCGGTCGATATAATGGTCTGTTGTGGTGAAGCTAGAGCTGAGCCGCAAGGCAAAGCTCTCTATTTACCAGTCGATCTACGTTCCTACCCTCACCTATGGTCATGAGCTTTGGGTCATGACCGAAAGGACAAGATCCCGGATACAGGCGGCCGAAATGAGTTTCCTCCGCAGGGTGGCTGGGCACTCCCTTAGAGAGGGTGAGGAGCTCGGTCACTCGGGAGGAGATCAGAGTAGAGCCGCTGCTCCTCCACATTGAGAGGAGTCAGCTGAGGTGGCTCGGGCATCTGTTCCGAATGCCTCCTGGACGCCTCCCTGGGGAGGTGTTCTGGGCATGTCCAACCAGGAGGAGGCCCCAGGGAAGACCTAGGACACGCTGGAGGGACTATGTCTCTCGGCTTGCCTGGGAACGCCTCGGTATTCCCCCGGAAGAGCTGGAGGAAGTGTCTGGGGAGAGGGAAGTCTGGGCGTCCCTGCTTAGACTGCTGTCCCCGCGACCCGGCCCCGGATAAGCAGTATAAGATGGATGGTTGTCTCCAATTAAATAATGAAAACTACTATGGTGGGCTTATAGAAATATGTTTTTATTTGAAAATCATGCTTTTGTCGGAGTAACAGACACAAAACACAACCTTGCAAACAATTTGAACACAAATAGCATAACAACCTCATGAGTGCCAAATTCCCTGGATTTGTGAAAATTCTTTGCAGTTAATTTTTGGATAGTGTTATTGAGCTGAATCTCCTGTCTTTCATGGAGGCAAAATGGTCAATACGTTTGTCCTGATCTATGGAATTAAAGGCATCTCTTTCAAACGACATCACAGCCAGGTGATGGAGCCTGTTCTGACCCATTGTTCCCCTGAGCCAGGTGTGGAGGCGATGTAGTGCACTGAGCAGAGATGGGGGACTCGAGTCATATGACTTGACTCGAGTCGGACTTAAGTTGCACAGTTGAGACTTGAGACTTGCTTGACAAATATTAAAAAAAGACTCGACTTGACTTTGACTTGACATTCATGACTTGAGACTTGACTCGTACTTGAGTTAAATGACTCGAAATAACTTGTTTTTTTGTTTTTGTTTTATCTTTTTTGTCTTGTTTTTAAATCTGTTTTTAAACGCACGCAAGTGCGTAATATAACCACGTGACGCAGCAGGCACGCAGAGGGAGCGCGCGCACTAACTAATAAACCTTAACAGTCGTGACGAAACATGGAAGGCGCTACACCAAAAATAATTAAGTTCAGGTACCGGGATTTTGTGCAAGATGAGAAGAGAAGAACAGCAGTATGCGACCACATCGCTCACAGTTGAATGACAAAGTTCTATCAAATTAATTTTTTTGCAAGCGCCATGTAGTGTAAATGGTTGGTCACTGTTTATGTGGAAATGTCAGCTTTTTCCAATAGCACTTATAATTGGTCTTCAGTGTTAGGCTTTGAGTAAAAAGCGTATGGACCGTTTATGGGGATGCACATATATATAAAAAAACATAAATATAAAAATAAAAAACCTCAGAGTTGCAAGCACAGCAAAATTCTTGTCTCGCATGCACACGCACACACATTCAATTTAAAGGGATAGTTCACCCAAAAATAAAAAAAAATATTTTATAATTTTCTCACCCTCATGATGTCACAAACCTGTATAATTTTCTTTGTTTAGATGAACACGGAGGAAGATATTTTAAGGAATGTTTGTAACCAAACCATTCATGAGCCCCATTCACTTCTATAGTATTATTTTTTCCAACTATGGAAGTGAATGGGGCTCATGAATGGTTTGGTTACAAACAGTCCTCAAAATATCTACATGTGTGTTCATCAAAACAAAGAAATCTATACAGGTTTGTAACATCATGAGGGTGAGAAAAAGATGACAGAATTTTCATTTTTAGGTGAACTATCCCTTTAATTAATAAATTACCCTCACTCCAATCATCTCTCTCTCTCTCTCTCTCTCTCCAATAGTTAATTCACTTCAAGGTTTGTGGGATTCAATAATTTACGTTTTTTGGTTGACGTGATTGGTTGTTGTTGTTCTGTTGTTAAAAAGGAAGGATCTAATTTAAGGATGTGTTCATGTCCCATTAAAAGGGAATACTTGTTCAAAAATGCCATTTGGTTGCAAAGTAACCATTGCACTTTTTATATATACTTTTCCATGGTCTTCTGCCATGTTTGAGGCATATTGAAACTTTTCATGCTTTTATGTTGGCCTTATTTCAGTTACATTTACATCTTAGGCTTTGTAGTTTTGATTTTTATTCATTTTTAGATTTTTATTGTATTTACAACTCACCTGTATGTGGACACCTTTTAAAAATAAATGCATATAATCATTTTTGTTGCAAATAAAACTATCATAGTCCATAAATACTGTAGATTTACTGTAACTTTGTTTAATATATACATTTAGTTAAATTATCAAACATATGTATGACTTGCCAGTGACTTGCTTGACTCAAGCTACGACTTGACTTGACTTGCTTGACATAAAGCAGTGACTTGACTTGACTTGACTTGACTCTCACAAAAAATGACTCGGACTTGCTTGAGACTTGAAGGTTAAGACTTGAGACTTACTTGTGACTTGCACATGTGTGACTTACTCCCACCTCTGGCACTGAGTGACCTTTCACAGCTGCAACTACTAACAGGTATTGTTATTGCTGCCTGGATAAGAGTTTTCAGGGATGGAAACATGTCTCCATCCAGTGATTTATACACTGTGATCATATCATTAGGACCTCCACCAACCTGTGCTTTTCGCTTCAGAAAGTTTCTGGCCACAATAACTTCTCCTGGCTTCAAATCAATTCTGTAATTCTTTTCCAGTACTGTCAGATCAGGCTCAGACAAGTTCTGTGAAGTCGGACAACATGCCTGAATACCCTGGGTCATCTCAACATTGATATCAGAAAACCGGCTTTCTAGTTCAGCAATCATTCTATCAAGGCAAGGAAACAACAGTTTCCTTTTTAGCTGCTCTAAATCACTAACACTGTCCTCCCTCCCTGATCAACAAGATGATTGGACCACAAAGTCATCCATTGTTTCATTTTTCTTTTCCTGTGACCCGAGGACTGCCCTTCCACTGAAATCTTTGCATATGGCCATTGTTCTACGATGCAGATCTGCAGCGGTGGCATCACTTCTTTTCTCTTTAAGAGAATCACATACTACATCTTTGTGTGCAACTGCCTGGGCCAAGTCAATTGTTTCCTTCTGTAGATATTTGTGAAAGCCTGCTTTTACTGTGGTACTGACAGTAGGTCATGGAACATTAGCAGTATGTACACAGAAGAGAACTTTCAGAGCTTTGTTTTAAGTCCTACAGCAATAGGAGTGGTAATGTTTGACAGGCACTCAATGATGGCAGGCAAATTCTCCATCACTGCCTTTAATGAAGGTACCTGGCATGCCCAGCGTGTGCTTGATAGCTGCACAAGTTCTGCTGGATGCAATACTAGTTGATTTTGGGTCTCTAAATACTTGTGATGGTTAAATAAAAAACAACTTGTAATGTAATGTGATGTAATCTTTCTAACATCTCAAAAAACTCAGTGGCTTCAGTTACAGCTCGACATGTGTGACATAAAACTATATTTAACTCATGAGCATAGCAATGCACATAAATTGCTTCAGGGTGTCACTTTCTGAAGTGACACCCTGGGGGATGTGACACTATAGGGGATGTGGTAGCTCAGTGGTTAAGGTGTTGGGCTACTGATCGGAAGGTCATGGGTTCGAACCCAAAGTCCACCAAGTTGCCACTGCTGGGCCCCTGAGCAAGGCCCTTAACCCTCAGTTGCTCAGTTGTAAGTCACTCTGGATAAGGGTGTCTGCTAAATGCCGTAAATGTAAATGAAGTGGCATTGCACACCCCCAGTCACCCCACTCATGACTGGAGCTCCATCATAGGTTTGTGCCACACATGTTAAATGGCCTATTTCTTTTCTTGTACAGTAGTTCATTCTCTATTGCAGCACTTATTGAGACAGCATCAAAACTAGTCAGTTCTGTTATGGCCAGGAGCCTTTCTTTTACAGTATCCTCAGTTGTGACATATATGACACATATTGCCAATTGTTCAGATTTCCCCGTTCTTGCCTCATCTGCCATAATGGCATACATCTTAGATTCTAGCATTTCTCTGACTATTGTTGCAGTCACTTCTTGTGAACAGCAAGTGGTCATCTCATTCTGGCTTGCTTTAGAGAGGTAAGTAGTGTTTGATGGGGTTGCATACCTCTGCAAAAAAGGGTCAAATTGAGTCAACAAGAACATACACTCGAGGAAGTTACCTTTATTATCACTGTCCTCTTTTTAATCGTGACCTCTAAAAGGTATCACTTGTTTCCCCAACATGCAGGTACTTTGACGTATCTCCTCTACATTTGCTGTTTCTAACTGCGGTATGACACACTTGAAATGCACTTGCCTTATAGCTCTTATAGCCAGTACACTAAACTGTCCTTATGTGATTGTGTTGATTCATGTTTATGAAATGCAATCAAAGCTTTTTTCCAGTTTTTAAAGCCAACATGCACAAACATATCCTTTTTTCAGATTTCTACCAAATACTCGACATGCAAAACAGAATGCTACATTTTTCTGTTGGGAGTATTCTAGCCAAGTAAAACTTTGGAACCAACTTGATTGAAAGGACCTTTACTGTGAACCAAACTGTTCTTGGGGATAATATGACAATTTTATTTGTTTAGGATCTGTGACCTTATCCCCTAAATCATTCAAATGAAGAGAAGTTGCATTTCACATACAGCCTCGTCCTCCTCCCTGTCTTCACATGTTGCCACCCTGTCTGTCTTCTCCTCTATCTACATTTGTGTGTCTGTTTTGTCTCTCTAAGGCTTCACAGTCGGCCTCTCTGTCCCTTTCTTCCGTCTTCACATGTCATTCTGCTGTCCTTCTCTTCATCTCCATGTACTATGATGAAACATGATATAGCATTAGCATGACAAATGTACAGAGATAATATAAAAAAATTACTCTCCTATCTATTACTTCTCTTCATTATTAGCCTAGGCAATTTAATATCCATTAAAAGTAAAAGCAAGGGTAGACACACACTTTCACGTATCCTGGGATGAGGGGCTAAGTATTATTTTAGTTGTTTATTTTATACTTCAATCAAATCATAAAATAGCATGCATAGATACGTTTTAAAAACTAAAATCAACCTGATTTCTCCAAATGTTATGTAAATCATGCATAATCCCTTTAATTACTGTTCTATAAAATTATTTTGGGGTTAATTATTTTCTACCGCTTATCCGGACTTCTCGGGTCATGGGGAGCCTGTCCATGTCTCAGGCGTCATCGGGCATCAAGGCAGGATACACCCTGGATGGAGTGCCAACCCATCGCAGGGCACACACATACTCTCATTCACTCACACACTCACACACTACGGACAATTTTCCAGAGATGCCAATCAACCTACCATGCATGTCTTTGGACCGGGGGAGGAAACCAGAGTACCCGGAGGAAACCCCCGAGGCACGGGGAGAACATGCAAACTCCACACACACAAGGCGGAGGCGGGAATCGAACCCCCAACCCTGGAGGTGTGAGGCAAACATGCTAACCACTAAGCCATCGTGCACCCCCTGGGTTAATTATGATCTTAAATAAAATATCATGTCTATTAAATTGCCATATTTTCCCATTAAACAGAATAAAGAAATATAACTAAATTAATGAAGACTACTGAATTGTGGGCACTTGGCAATACACAACTAATAAATGTTTTCGGCTGTAAGATGACTAAAAAATATTCAGTTTATCATTTCGTACCCGGAACACTCTGCCTCCCTCAGTGTCTTTATCACTTTCTCCACCTTTCTTTCCTCCCTGTTCTTCACCATTTACGTTTTGACTGATCTGTGTGTGTGCTATACTAAATTTGTAAGTGTGGGCACTAGTCAGAATGTAAAAATGTAATGTAATGTAATTTCCAAATGTAAACATTACAATCTTGAGTTAGAAATGTTTCATTTGTGATTCAATACTCAAATGCTTCAGTTTGCAAAGAATAAGCAAACTAGCGAATCGAATTATGAACTAGGCTAACCAGGGAAAAACATTTATAAAATACCTTCTATAACCGTCTTTGCATCTTTCCGCCGATTACAGGTGGGGTACACAATGTTTGAGAAATGCTTCACAAAACTGAGTCGGCCCAACAGACAAAACAAACGTGTAGCCAATGAGCAGAACGGGGTGTGTCTTATCAATATGCTGCAGAGAGAGTGTTCAGTGCGCATGTCTGACATTAGCAGAAAGGGGAGTGTCTTGTCAATATGTGGCGTAGAGAGTGACTACAACGCACACGCGGAAAAGCAAAGTAAAATTTGATTCGCTCTTGGATCAAACTGATAAATAATTTTCTTTCCCATCGCCGACATGTCCTGCGTTTTAACATAATTTTTATTTTCAATTTTTGAAAGTAAAAATTATACTTATAGTTTTAGGGTGGCTGAGATCACAGACAGGGGGGCTGGAGCCACCCTAAAAAAGGTCTAGAACCAACGTATTTGTTCTTATCTATAGTATATGACATCATGTCAGTTTCAAACTGGTGCGAGAAGTAAAACCATGGTGGAGGCAAAGGGTCAAACCTATTTGAAGATTCATGCTGCACCTTCACGGTTTAAATATCAAGTTTGGAAATACTTTAGATTTTACACACTGCTGGAAAAACTGTGCTAGACACGACTAAAACTGCATGTAAACACTGTCATATACTGATTCCATATTGTGACAAAACGACCAACTTGAGTGTCCAACTTGCTCGTCACCATCCAGAGTTGAATGTCGAGCTAAACACCAAACAATCTGCAGCAACCCAGCTGACTCAGTCACAGCGTGTACTGAACATTTTTACTGCAAAATCATTCATCCGTATAGTGTTGTGGAAAATGCAGGTTTTCAATTAGGTATAGTATTGAATCGGCAGGTAAGTGTATCTTTCCAGTACTACTAACCAGGTACCCAGTTTAGTCCAGGTGAACAGATCAGGTCTAGTGTGTGATCATGAGAGTGGGTGGGTAAGTTTATATGTTGCATAAGTTAAAGTTTTCCAGTATTGACAGAAGTTCCTTGGTTTTAGCAGAATTATTGTCTACAATGGAGTCAGAATCATTATATGTGTGCGGGACAGGGCCCACCCACTTTGTAAGGCCAATAATATTGGTCCCACCCACTTTTTAAGACCAATAATATTGGACCCACCCACTTTTACTGTCTCTATTCAGCGCATGTCTTTTTTATTACTTTTCAGCGCGCCTCCAGTCGAATCCATTCTGCTTGAGGAATGCCCTAATAACTCCACTCCGCATTTTACCTACAAGATTGACCACGCTCCTGCTTCCTGAAATCCATGGGCGTCGGAACCATTTTATGTGGGTGGGACAGGACACACCCACTTTTTATTTGCTTCCGACACCCATGATCCTAACCTGGGTTATTATAAATGTACACAATCCTAACCAGGGTTATTATAAACATACACAATCCTAAACCGGGTTATTATAAATGTACAGAATCCGAATCCAAACTGGGTTATTATAAACATACACAATCCTAACCTGGAATATTATAAATGTACAGAATCCTAATCTAAATCAGGTTACTGTAAACATACAGAATCCTAACATAACCCGGGTTATTATAAATGTACAGAAGACTAACCCAGGTTATTGTAAACATACTGAATCTCTAACCCAAGTTATTATAAATGTACACCAATCTATCCTGGGTTATTGTAAACGAACAGAAGCCTAACCCGGGTTATTATAAATGTACACTTATCTAACCTGGGTTATTATGAATGTACACCAATCTAACCCGGATTATTATAA